>NC_089815.1:30742745-30757745 GCF_029633855.1 Hoplias malabaricus | reverse complement strand
TCAGCGCCACTGTGCACACTGAAGTTCTACACTTCCAGACTGTAGTCCACCTGTTGCTCTGCATACTTTGTTACCCCCCCCTCCCCCTGTTCCTCAGCGCTCAGGACCCCCACAGAGCAGGTGTGATGTGGTGGTGGATCATTCTCAGCGCTGCAGTGACACTGACGTGGTGGTGGTGTGTTAGTGTGTGTTGTGCTGGTGTAGAGTGGATCAGACACAGCAGTGCTGCTGGAGTTTTTAAACCCTGTGTCCACTCTCTGTCCACTCTGTGAGACACTCCTCCCTCGTTGGTCCACCTTGTAGATGTAGAGTCAGAGACAGTAGCTCATCTGGTTTGTGTTGATGTTCTGTCACTGGACACAGGACACTTTTGAGGCTGGATGTGACGAGTAAACAAACAAACAAACAAAAAACAGACTTGTTTGTAGAAATAATGGTATAATATCTGTCTTTGTAGCTCGAGTGTCAATAACCGCATACAGATTAGCCTTTAGTGCTCCAGCAGAAGCTGTGGGTATTTAGCATTTAATCTTAATTCAGAGGATTTAACCCTTTATAAGCCCAGGACCTGCCAATAGGTTCACATTCTAATGACAGTGTTGTTAGAGAATAATCTGAGCTTTAATAAACCTGCTTGTTTTTAATGTATCTGAAGTGGACATACGTGGTCAGCACTGCTGATTTAACCCTTTCCACGTCCTTTCTCAAGCATTTCCTTGTGAATCGGGTCTGAATCTTTTCCGTTTGCAGGTAATCCCCGAGTGTGACGAGCTCGGGACGGGAAATTAGGGAAAATGTAGCTCCAGTAAAATTTGCAGTTGCTTTTTCTTCTTAAAACAGCTCACGGTGTCGGCAGTCGGACTCTCTCTGGGTTAGTGTCTCTCTCTCTCTCTCTCTCTCTCTCTCTCTCTCTCTCTCTCTCTCTCTCTCTCACTGCTCTTAAATCTGACATTATGCTGAATTTTCAGTTTCAGAAATAAGACTGCAAGGTTTGCAAAACGGAAACAAGAATTATTTAATCAAATTGGCCCCTTCCACATCCAGATTTCTGCGCCGCGGCATAATGCACTTCAGTAATCCCTTTATCAAGTGCGCCGATGTAGCGGCTTATTCCCACCACACAGGAAATATAGAAATATATAAATATATTTAAGGTCATTTTATCTCTAGTTTATTTCTATGCCACCTATTTATTTTAATCTTGGGTGACGATAATTACCTGCGCTTGGCCTCGGAGGAGTGTTTGATAAATGTCAGGAGGTGAACCTCAGGTTATAATCTGTATTTACACATGTTTCTCGTAATGTCTCTGAATTATTCATGGCGTTTGGAGGGATGTTGACTCTCTTGGTGTCGGAGCTGTGGTGTTAAATGCTCCGAAGCTCCTCGGGGCTCCTCTGACTCAGATATTTTTACTTGTGTCACGCTGTAATTATCTCATCGCTGTTTGCTGTTGTAGTGTTCACCGGGGGGAACCTCGGGGCATCGTGACGTCTTTCAGCTTTGTAAATGTTACTGATTATGAAAAGGTCCAAGTCACTGGACAACAGTCGTATAGGAGTTATTAATGAGTGCAGTTACACTAGTGCACTGGGGCAGTGAACACACTCCTGGGGCAGAGAACACACACCTGGGGCGGTCAACACACACCTGGGGCGGTCAACACACACCTGGGGCAGTCAACACACACCTGGGGCAGTGAACCAGTGAACACACACCTGGGGCGGTCAACACACACCTGGGGAGATGAACGCACACCTGGGGCAGTCAAACCTGGGGCGGTGAACCAATGAACGCACACCTGGGGCGATCAACACACACCTGGGGCAGTGAACCAGTGAACACACACCTGGGGCGGTCAACACACACCTGGGGAGATGAACACACACCTGGGGCGATCAAAACGCACCTGGGGCAGTGAACCAGTGAACACACACCTGGGGCGGTGAACCAGTGAACGCACACCTGGGGCGGTGAACACACACCTGGGGCAGTGAACCAGTGAACATACACCTGGAGCGGTGAACATACACCTGGTGCGGTGAACACACACCTGGGGCGATGAACACACACCTGGAGCGGTACACACCTGGGGCAATGAACACACACCTGGAGCGGTACACACCTCGGGAGATGAACACACACCTGGGGCAGTGAACACACACCTGGGGCAGTGAACCAGTGAACACACACCTGGGGCAGTGAACACACACCTGGGGCGGTCAACACACACCTGGGGCAGTGAACCAATGAACACACACCTGGGGAGGTCAACACACACCTGGGGAGGTCAACACACACCTGGGGAGGTCAACACACACCTGGGGAGATCAACACACACCTGGGGCAGTCAACACACACTGGGGCAGTGAACCAGTGAACACACACCTGGGGCCGTGAACACACTCCTGGGGCAGTCAACACACACCTGGGGCAGTGAACCAGTGAACACACACCTGGGGCGGTGAACACACACCTGGGGCGGTCAACACACACCTGGGGTGGTGAACCAGTGAACACACACCTGGGGCGGTGAACACACACCTGGGGTAGTGAACCAGTGAAAGCACACCTGGGGCGGTGAACGCACACCTGGGGCGGTGAACGCACACCTGGAGCGGTGAACACACCTGGGGAGATGAACACACACCTGGGGCAGTGAACCAGTGAGCACACACCTGGGGCGGTCAACACACACCTGGGGCAGTGAACCAATGAACACACACCTGGGGAGATGAACACACACCTGGGGAGGTCAACACACACCTGGGGAGATGAACACACACCTGGGGTGGTCAACACACACCTGGGGCAGTGAACCAGTGAACACACACCTGGGGCAGTGAACCAGTGAACACACACCTGGGGCCGTGAACACACACCTGGGGCGGTGAACACACTCCTGGGGCAGTGAACCACACCTGGGGCTGTGAACACACACCTGTGGCAGTAAACCAGTGAACGCACACCTGGGGCGATGAACGCACACCTGGGGTGGTGAACGCACACCTGGGGCAGTGAACGCACACCTGGGGCAGTGAACGCACACCTGGGGCAGTGAACACACTCCTGGGGCAGTGAACACACACATGGAGCGGCGAACACACACCTGGGGCAGCAGGCAGTCGTCCCAGTGTCCGGGGAGCAGTTGGGGGTTGGGTGCCTTGCCCAAGGGCACTTAAGCTGTGGACTGAGGGAGGCCCATCCATAGTCAACTGCACTGAGCTGTGTGTTCTGACCCGGTTCTATCAGAGAGGCGTTAACTCTTTCAGCAGTGCGTGTTCTGACCCGGTTCTTTCAGAGAGGCATTAACTCTTTCAGCAGTGTGTGTTCTGACCCGGTTCTATCAGAGTTGAGTTAACTCTTTCAGCAGTGTGTAGTTCTTAGCCGGTTCTATCAGAGTTGAGTTAACTCTTTCAGCAGTGCGTGTTCTGACCCGGTTCTATCAGAGGGGCGTTAACTCTTTCAGCAGTGCGTGTTCTGACCCGGTTCTATCAGAGAGGCGTTAACTTTTTCAGCAGTGCGTGTTCTGACCCGGTTCTATCAGTGAGGCGTTAACTCTTTCAGCAGTGTGTGTTCTGACCCGGTTCTATCAGAGTTGAGTTAACTCTTTCAGCAGTGTGTGTTCTGAGCCGGTTCTATCAGAGTTGAGTTAACTCTTTCAGCAGTGCGTGTTCTGACCCGGTTCTATCAGAGGGGCATTAACTCTTTCAGCAGTGCGTGTTCTGACCCGGTTCTATCAGAGAGGCGTTAACTTTTTCAGCAGTGCGTGTTCTGACCCGGTTCTATCAGTGAGGCGTTAACTCTTTCAGCAGTGTGTGTTCTGACCCGGTTCTATCAGAGAGGCGTTAAACTCTTTCAGCAGTGGGTGTTCTGACCCGGTTTTATCAGAGCAGCGTTAACTCTTTCAGCGTTGTGTGCTGCATCGCCTCTTCTGTGGGATGGAACCGGACGGGCCAAAAATTTGTGGACATCTCCTAATCACACTTCTCTTCTGAACTGATGGGTGTTAATCAGGAGTGTGTTCTTTGTCGATGCAGAAACATTCTCTACTTTTCTGGAAGGCTTTAAACCACGTTTTGGACCATTTCTGTGAGGATTTGATGGCAGACCATCGTTGAGGTCCGGTGCTGGTGTTGGATGATTAGTTCTGATGAAGCGGCATTTGTTTTAAAAAATCGATACATTCTGAATCAGAACGAACCATCTGTAGTTATTCAAGCTGAAATAATAATCCAGTTCCGCGCTGGGATCCAGACACTTCCACGTCTGGATTCTGTCCAAAGACATTCGACCTTTATCCGTTCAGTTTATAAATAGCTCGCACCAACAGCGCAGTGACAGAGTCTCTGATTATAGACATTACACTGAATCTGCTGCATCTGCTGTGGATATGAGCCACTCTCTATTTCTCTCTCTCTCTCTCTGTCTCTCTCTCTCATCTCTCTCTCTCTCTCTGTCTCTCTCTCTCTCATATCCCTCTCTCTCATATCCCTCTCTCTCTCTCTCTCTCTCTCTCTCTCTCTCTCTCATATCCCTCTCTCTCTCTCTCTCTCTCTCTCTCTCTCTCTCATATCCCTCTCTCTCTCTCTCTCTCTCTCTCATATCCCTCTCTCTCTCTCTCTCTCATATCCCTCTCTCTCTCTCTCTCTCTCTCTCATATCCCTCTCTCTCTCTCTCTCTCTCTCTCTCATATCCCTCTCTCTCTCTCTCTCTCTCATATCCCTCTCTCTTTCTCTCTCTCTCTCTCTCTCTCATATCCCTCTCTCTTTCTCTCTCTCTCTCTCTCTCTCTCTCTCTCTCTCTCTTTCTCTCATATCTCTCTCTCTCTTTCTCTCATATCCCTCTCTCTCTCTCTTTCTCTCTCTCTCTCTTTCTCTCTCTCTCTCATATCCCTCCTCTCTCTCTCTTTCTCTCTCTCTGTCTCATATCCCTCTCTCTCTCTCTCTCTCTCTCTCTCTCTCTCTCTCTCAAATCCCTCTTTCTCTCTCTCTCTCTCATATCCCTCTCTCTCTCTCTTTCTCTCTCTCTCTCATATCCCTCTCTCTCTCTCTCTCTCTCTCTCTCATATCTCTCTCTCTCTCTCTCTCTCTCATATCTCTCTCTCTCTCTCTCTCATATCCCTCTCTCTCTCTCTCTCTCATATCCCTCTCTCTCTCTCTCTCTCATATCCCTCTCTTTCTCTCTCTCTCTCTCATATCCCTCTCTCTTTCTCTCTCTCTCTCATATCCCTCTCTCTCTCTCTCTCTCTCTCTCTCTCTCATATCCCTCTCTCTCATCCCTCTCTCTCTCTCTCATATCCCTCTCTCTCTCTCTCTCTCTCTCTCTCTCATATCCCTCTCTCTCTCTCTCATATCCCTCTCTCTCTCTCTCTCTCTCTCTCTCTCTCTCTCTCTCTCTCTCTCTCTCATATCCCTCTCTCTCATCCCTCTCTCTCTCTCTCATATCCCTCTCTCTCTCTCTCTCTCTCTCTCTCTCATATCCCTCTCTCTCTCTCTCATATCTCTCTCTCTCTCTCTCTCATATCCCTCTCTCTCTCTCTCTCTCATATCCCTCTCTTTCTCTCTCTCTCTCTCATATCCCTCTCTCTTTCTCTCTCTCTCTCATATCCCTCTCTCTCTCTCTCTCTCTCTCTCTCTCATATCCCTCTCTCTCATCCCTCTCTCTCTCTCTCATATCCCTCTCTCTCTCTCTCTCTCTCTCTCTCTCATATCCCTCTCTCTCTCTCTCTATCCCTCTCTCTCTCTCTCTCTCTCTCTCTCTCTCTCAAATCCCTCTTTCTCTCTCTCTCTCTCATATCCTCTCTCTCTCTCTTTCTCTCTCTCTCTCATATCCCTCTCTCTCTCTCTCTCATATCTCTCTCTCTCTCTCTCTCTCTCTCAGAAGGCAGTGATGGACAGTGTGATAATTTGTTTATTTTTTTATTAGAGTCATTTTTATCATAAACACAGTTCTGACAAAAACAAAAAGATATTAATTAATTCAACAGTACACACACACACACACACACTGTACTTCACTAAATGTCACCCACAGCTGTGCTTCTTAACCTTGTACCATCAGTGTTCTCTGAAGAGATGGACCTTCATCCTACACCTGTCCCCAGCCATCAAACATTCACAGCAATGTTCCAACGGCGTGTGAGCTACTGTGTTTAGGCCTAGACCTTGGAACATTTCTGTGAGGATTTGATGGCATTCAGCCACGTGAACATCAGCTAGGGTCTGGAGCTGGGGTTGATGTTAAGTTCTGGATCAAAAGCCTTACTCCAGCTGATCTCTCCAGAGAACACAGTTCCACTGCTCCACAGCCCAGTCCTGGGGGGGTTATATATCTCTATACCACACTTGGCATTGGGAAGGGTGAGGCTCATGTGCAGCTGCTCCTTTCTGTTAGAAAGAGGTGCACCTTAAAGGTGTGGAGTTCACTCCCCGTGAGGAGTGACTGGGAACTTTTAGACCTTATCAGAATAAACGGAAATGGTCACGTGACCAGAGGGTGCTCAGACTTGTGCTCACGGCTGTGGAGGAGCTGTGGACTGACGCCTGAGTCTGTGGAGTGAAACTGTGAAGCGCTGAAGTGAATGAGTAAACGTCTCGGCTGCTTCTGCCATTGACTGCGAACTGATTCGAGGCCAAAGCAATTGGGAAAGGTCCCGGGTTTTTTGGCATCGTTTTTTTTTCCGCAGACACCTCACTGTAGCCTTCTTTTCATCCTTGGAAAAACGCCGCCACCTCTCCACGAGGAGGAATAATGTAGCTCTGTTTGTTCCCACTCCCTCTCTTTCTTTTTCTTTTTTCTCTCGTCTGCTGCAGGCTGTAATTATCTACAGCTGAAAACAAGGACACGCTGAAATGCCCATTGGGCCATAGAAAGGGAATTATAGCCCATGTCTCTTTCCTTTTCTCTGCTGAAAGAATGTGTCTTTTCTCTCTTTTTCTGTCTCTCTCTCTCTCTCTCTCATTTCCAAGCTGGGGGGCAGAGAGAGAGTGCGTTTGGTTTAGTTAGAGCTGCGGGGCTCTGGGGGCTCTCAGGGGCTCTGGGGGCTCTCTGCAGGCCGGTCATGTGCCAATTTCTTTGTTAAAAATCGCCCCTCGCGTCTTGATGATGGAAAATTGATCAGGCCTGAATCAGAGGTTCAATATGTGCCCCCCCCCTTCTCCTGTGCTTACCCCCACCCTCACCCTCACAGTCTTTTGTGGAGGTGAATAGCTCTCGGTGAAGGGCTAACGGGCAGGTTGCTATTAATATGACAGCCCTCTCCATATCCAGCTCTAATTTCTAATGAAACACCTAATCTCCATTATTTTGATCCAGGCAGGCGATACTGAGGAATAGGGGGAGAGGAGAAAGAAAGGAGCCTTCTCTCTCTCTCTCTCTCTCTAGGTCTTTGGTGCAGTTGTAGGAGAAATGGCAAACCAATAATTTTTGTCAAGTTTCTCTCTCTCTCTCTCTCTCTCTCTCTCTCTCCTCTCTCTCTCTCTCTCTCTGCAGCTGAATGCTTGTGGATTGCCACAGTTTAAAAAGGCGCCCAGATAAAGCCATTCAAGGCGCTGAATGAGGATGCCATCTGTTTTTTTCTTTCTTTTCTTTCTCTCTTTCTTTTTCCTTTTCAATCCTTGTAATCAAATTTGAGCAAAATCAAATGGAGGAAGGAGGAGGAGGAGTGTGTGTGTGTGTGTGAGAGAGAGAGAGAGGAGAGAGAGAGAGAGAGAGATGAGAGAGAGAGAGAGAGAGAGAGAGAGAGAGAGAGAGAGAGAGAGAGAGAGAGGAGAGAGAGAGAGAGAGAGAGAGAGAGAGGAGAGAGAGAGAGAGAGAGAGAGAGAGAGAGAGAGAGAGAGAGGAAGAAGAGTTTCAATGAAAGTACCTTTTGTTGGTCTGAAAACGAGCAAGTAATTTACAAAATGCCCCTTCCTTTGTGTGGGAGGCTAAGGAAAAAAGAAATCAGTAGCTTTTAAAGCTGGGCCTTGCTGCGACGCCGAAGATAATGAAAGCCGTGTGTGTTGTGGGTAGAAAGCATTTCAAAGACAGGCCTGACTCAGGGTACAGGCGCTGAAAAAGCCCCCGTCTCTGTTTGTTTTGTGCTGAGAGCACAGCCAGACGCTTCTCTCCTTTTGGCTGAAGGATCCTCTGCTTTCCTCTTCTTTCCTTTTCTTCACGGACGGAAGGATGCTGCGCTTTCCTTCAGCACCAGAGGAACCCCAGGAACTTTACGGGAATCTGACCTGTGGCTCTCTCTCTCGCTGCTGATGCTGAGGGGGAGAGGGAGAGGGAGAGGGAGAGGAGAGAGAGAGTGAGAGAGAGAGAGAGAGAGAGAGAGAGAGGGAGAGAAGAGCGAGATCTTTTGTGTTCTTTCTCCTCCATCCTCTGGAAGTGGACTTCTCCTCGGAGGTGAGTGAGAGGGTTTTCCTCTGGGACGACAGGGCGGTGTATGTAAATGACTTCTGCTGCTTTTTTCTCTCCTCTCCCTCTTCTTCACCTTCTTCTTCACCTTCTCTTTCTCCTTCGCTCTTTCTTGCTGAGGCTGCTGTGTGGATCACTCTTCCCTTTCGACCCCTGAAGGGCTTTTTAAAGCCTTTTACAATTCGTCAGAAGTTTGGACACAAGAGTTCTGCTTATTTTCCCAGTGAAACTTATTCATCAGGGAAACTTTTATGTGACGTTGATGTTATATAGATTTATGTCACGCTTCACTGCGTAGTCTCAGGTTATTTGCTCAGTTTTGGTTCAGCTCTGAAGCCTTTGGACAGGTGTCTGTATCTCGGTTAGAGATTTTCTTTTCTGGATTTTAAATAAAGCACATCAAGAGCACCTCATTAGAGCTCATCAAACGTACACTTCTGAGACAACACCAGGGAGTCGCTGCTGGACGCGGTGAAGGTTCGGAGGCTCTGAGGCTAGTTGTGATGTCATGGAGAGACTCGTGGTGGTCTCAGACCTGTGACAAAAGTCTGTGGAGAAGTCATTTGCAAAGTTTGTGAAGTGACGACGACGTGAGAATCCTATTTAAACGCCTTCGTCACATACGCGCCGTTAATAGATCAGATCTCGGCAGCTGCCGTTTACACCCTGCTCAGGAGTGTCCTGAAGAGTTTGCGACTCTTGTGATTGACAGCATTCCCTTTTCGGACGGAGGACGAGGACCTGTTGGGTTTTCCCTCCGCTGTGCGCCAACAATGCTTCATGCTAATGCACTTCCTCTGTGATGCTCAATGAAGGAAAACCTTTCAGAAGTTTCCTCTTTATTGTGGCGTCGTTTAAATAAAGCGCTAGTTTCTCGCTCGCTGTGGGAGACGGAGGGGGATCATATACATATTTAAATGAGCGAGTGTCTCGAACGCTTTTTAGAAAATGTCAAAATTTGCACTGAACAAACAAACCAACAAACTGTGGAAAAAAAAACTTGGCTAAATTCAGTGTTTGAATAGAATAGTTAATGAGCTGCTCTCTACTGCCCCCAGGAGCAGCGGGAGTCCAGCAGCCCCAGAGGTGCAGAGCCTGGTCTTCTTTACTTTATTAACTGTGTTGATCTCGGCTGTGCGATGGTCACTGAGGCTCGTGGGAGGTGGAGGCATTGTGCACGGTGAGGGGTGGGTGGCGGAATTGTTGTGGATAGAGGAAAATATAGAGGAAATATAGAGGGAAAAGTTCATTCATATTCCAGTGAGCTGTTATTTTTAGACTGTCTGAGATCATAAATATTAATGAGAATGTTAGCGTTTTAATTATAATAACTGTAATATATTACATATTTATTCTAAGTAAAGGACTCCAAACTGTAGTACAGAGTAAATTAGGATAAAGTGTGTGTGTGTATATTAAATGCCCACATGTTTAGCTCTGTACTCTGTGTATACACCTCTCATTTATAACGACTAAAATAAATAACATTATTAATAATATATATGTCATTAATAATTAATATAAATATATTAATAATATAAATGACAAGCGTCCTACATTCTGGACTAATAGGACATACATACATGTGCACACACACACACACACACACACACACACTTGTCAGCACACCCCCCTCCACGGTTTATTTTAATCTCCAGGTATCAATAATCACTTCATCACCGCTGATAACTCTGCGCCTCATTGGTGCTGAAGTGTGACCCATGGCCGGGGGTGGTTTTTATTGCCCCGGTGAGGGTTACGGGGTAAATCTGTTTCAATTACTGTGTGTTTGGAGCCCCCCTTAGGGGCAGTGTGTGAGTGGGCAGCTCAATGGGGTGTTAAAGTGTTAAGTGAGGGGAGGGTTCGTAGTGGGGTGTGTGAATCTGATAGAGTGTGTGAGGGTTCGTAGTGGGGTGTGTGTGTGTGTGTGTGTGTGTGTGGTGTGGGGGGGGGCGGCCAATTAGAGCCCATTGAGCCGCGGCCCTGTTAGCGCCGATGATAGCCTCCTTCTGCTCCGCTAGCCTAGCCTCGCTCATTACAGCTCCTCTCAGCCTTAGCCACCTGACCCCAGCACCACCTCCCACACACACGCACACGCACACACACACACACACACACACGCCACAGGCCAGCCATGCTAAAGGGATTAGCACAGTTTAATAAGTTAGCTTATGTCAGCGCTAATACGTCATGCGTCCATGCTAATGTGTCAGCTAATGTGACAGCCTCATCTTAGGATGATTTGTGCTGTTTCTTTTTATCTGTGTTGTGACATCACAACTTTATATCCATTTTTTTCCAGCTGCTCTTTACAAGGTTTATTTTAAATATGATCTGAAGACGTTGTTGTTTCTGGGGTAAATGTATATTGAGAAATGGCCCTAAAGGAAGCATCCATGTTCACAGTCGTAAGTCGGTTCTGGTCAGACGCACTGTGTTATTGATGGAGTGAAATTAACACTAATTTTGCTGAATCTACCATGTTGAGGAAAGCAAATCCAACATAAACCGTGGCCTTTGTGAAACCTAAAGTGGATTCCTTTCACTTTGAAAACCAACCAATTCTGTAATTTGATTATTTTTTGCATGTTTTTTATTGTTTTTATAATCACACACCGTGGCATGAGCGAGGTCAAATTTAAAACATTTGCATCTGAGTCTGAATAGAAAAGCACTGAATGATATGGGACACTCTAGAGCAGGTGCACATGCGCAAGAGGCCACCAGGCTCAATGCCAAGCATGGACTTGAGGGGTATAACCCCCCTGAGCTGTTCTCTGGAGCGATGGAGGTCTCTGGGATGAGTTGGAGCGGTGTGTGTGATCCAGAACTAATCACCAACACCAGCCCCTGACCCCTCACTGATGTTCTCGTGGCTGAATGCCATCAGATCCTCACAGCAGTGTTTCATCACCTAGTGATAAAGCAAAAAGCGAACAAATGGCCAACAAATTGTTTGTTGAAAAGTGATAGAGCTCCTCTAACTACGTTATAGCAGTGTGAGAGCGAGAGAATTATTCTCTGACGTGTAGGGCAACGGCTGATCTCGTCAAACCAGAGCGGGCTGAAATTATTCCTGGTGGTTTCTGGAGGGCCGATCAGAGGTGCCTGGGCTATTAGGCTTAAGTATGGGAACATTAAAACGTAGGCTTAATCTCAGGCCACTTTGTCTCCCACACAGCTCCGCTTGGCACGGCGGTTTAAGCACCTATTCCTTTAAGAACCAGAAATTAGAACGATTTATAGACAAACCCCGGCAAGAGGATCCTAACCCTGTATTTAAGTCAGCAACCACCTCTCGCACCTGGAAAGCTGTAATTAATAGGGCCAAAGACCTCGGCGGTGTCGGCCCCGTCTTAATCTGCGAATGTAAATGAAGGGTTTAGGAGCGATATTGCTGGACGTCCAGGAGACACTGCAGAATTAAGTCTTCAATCTAGGTTTTGCAGTGGACTCCGGGTTAGCCGGGTACTGCTAAGACTAAGAAATAAGAAGAGCACCTTCCCTGGAGCTGCATGAGGTCTAGCAGAGATAGTGTGTGGCTCAGGCAGTGAGCTGTAGGAGGCTCAAGCCCAGAACTCGATTGTCTGGTTGTGGATGGTACAGAAGTGTTTTGTTTATTACCTGAGCATCGCCACAAGCTGGTCATTAGACCCACAGAGCACAACTCTTTAACTTTGAAACTGCTGTGGCAAAAAATATTCCACGATGCCCCCAAACATTGGACTCGGATCCGTGGAATTGTGATCTCAGGACTGAGCTCCTTCCAGTGTCTTAGGGGAAAGTTGGTGGAGTGTTTAACCCTTTCTACATCTCTCCTGACTGTCTGTGAGGAGTGTGGTGGTTCTCTCTGTGTCTGCGTGGGTTTCCTCCGGTGACTGTCTGTGAGGAGTGTGGTGTGTTCTCTCTGTGTCTGCGTGGGTTTTCCTCCAGGGTGACTGTCTGTGGGGAGTGTGGTGTGTTCTCCCTGTGTCTGCGTGGGTTTCCTCCAGGGTGACTGTCTGTGAGGAGTGTGGTGTGTTCTCCCTGTGTCTGCATGGGTTTCCTCCGGGTGACTGTCTGTGAGGAGTGTGGTGTGTTCTCCCTGTGTCCTGCGTGGGTTTCCTCCAGGGTGACTGTCTGTGAGGAGTGTGGTGTGTTCTCCCTGTGTCTGCGTGGGTACCTCCGGGTGACTGTCTGTGAGGAGTGTGGTGTGTTCTCTCTGTGTCTGCGTGGGTTTCCTCCGGGTGACTGTCTGTGAGGAGTGTGGTGTGTTCTCCCTGTGTCTGCGTGGGTTACCTCCGGGTGACTGTCTGTGAGGAGTGTGGTGTGTTCTCTCTGTGTCTGCGTGGGTTTCCTCTGGGTGACTGTCTGTGAGGAGTGTGGTGTGTTCTCCCTGTGTCTGCGTGGGTTTCCTCCAGGTGACTGTCTGTGAGGAGTGTGGTGTGTTCTCTCTGTGTCTGCGTGGGTTTCCTCCGGGTGACTGTCTGTGAGGAGTGTGGTGTGTTCTCTCTGTGTCTGCGTGGTTTCCTCCAGGGTGACTGTCTGTGGGGAGTGTGGTGTGTTCTCCCTGTGTCTGCGTGGGGTTTTCCTCCAGGGTGACTGTCTGTGGAGGAGTGTTGGTGTGTTCTCCCTGTGTCTGCATGGGTTTCCTCCGGGTGACTGTCTGTGAGGAGTGTGGTGTGTTCTCCCTGTGTCTGCGTGGGTTTCCTCCAGGGTGACTGTCTGTGAGGAGTGTGGTGTGTTCTCCCTGTGTCTGCGTGGGTTACCTCCGGGTGACTGTCTGAGAGGTGTGTGGTGTGTTCTCTCTGTGTCTGCGTGGTTTCCTCCGGTGACTGTCTGTGAGGAGTGTGGTGTGTTCTCCCTGTGTCTGCGTGGGTTACCTCCGGGTGACTGTCTGTGAGGAGTGTGGTGTGTTCTCTCTGTGTCTGCGTGGGTTTCCTCTGGGTGACTGTCTGTGAGGAGTGTGGTGTGTTCTCCCTGTGTCTGCGTGGGTTTCCTCCAGGTGACTGTCTGTGAGGAGTGTGGTGTGTTCTCCCTGTGTCTGCGTGGGTTTCCTCCGGGTGACTGTCCTGTGAGGAGTGTGGTGTGTTCTCCCTGTGTCTGCGTGGGTTTCCTCCAGGTGCTCCAGTTTCCTCCCACTCTCTAAAAACACATGTTGATAGGTGGATTGTGTGAGTGAATGTGTGTCACCTCTGTGAAGGACTGGCACCCCCCTCCAGGATGTGTTCCCGCCTTGCACCAGTGATTCCGAGTAGGCTCCACACCCACCGCCGCCCCTGAACTGGATAATTTATTTAATTTCATCTGGACATTTATTGGGAAGATAAATCATTTTAAATAATAATAATAATAATCTTAGGTGCCCAAGGCTTTGCACAGTTCTCGTTCTCCAAAATAGTACCTTTATAAGGTTCCCAGGCTTCCATTGGGCCACTCCAGATAAATCATAAACATGCCCTGCCTTTTGATACGCTGAGGTCGTTCTGATACAGATTCTAAGACTTGCCCTGGTTATGGCCACATTTTTTTGTGACGTTTTGCTGCGAGGTTTAGTTTTTAACAGCAGTATTTAATGTAGAACTGAGAAAACGTGTTGAAGTGTAGTGATATTATATTTTTGCCGTATCAACCCTTACACAGACTCTCCCTGTAATTGTGAGACAAAACGAGGTGCACACACACGGCTCGTATAATCTCCACAGAAAAGCCAGAGGTCACCTCTCCAAACCAGCATTGGTTGTGGGAGCAGAGGAACTGTGTTCTGTGGAGTGATGGAGCTCTGACTAGTTCCTCGGTGATGAGTCGGAGCTGGTGATTGTGACCCAGAACTAAATCACCATCACGAGCACTTGACCTCACCGAGTTCCACGCAGCAATGTTCTCACGTCTGGTGTAAAACCTTCACCAGGAGCGCAAGAGGCTGTTACTGCTGTAAATAACAGACCACAGCCAGCGTCGGGGAATAACTGATGCTCTGTTTGTGTGTTTGTGTGGAATGTTATGTTTGGAGTATTCCCAGTGTTATGTTTGTTGTGATAATGTGCTTTTAAACTTTTAAAATGCCACGGCAACATTATCCACTTTCCTCCCATCATCCCTCCGTTCTCCAGCTGTGAAGCTTCACAGAGTAAACACCGACACAGTCCCGTATCAGAGGCAATAAAAAAAAGAGATGGAACGCACCGCAAATGTGAGCAGGCTAGATGCCGTTTTTTCTGAATCTAACCCTGTGATTAATAGCTGTCTTTGCATGTGTGATTGGAGGGCGAGAGCGAATGCTGTCATTTGGGACGTCAGGGAGCAGGCGAGTGACTGGCTCGGAGTAGGAAAGCATCACTCATAGATAATTGGGTGCTTTTGCTTTTGCTGTTTCTCTTTTTTTCCCTCTGGTAATGTTTTGAGAGGCTCTCTCTCTCTCCCTCTCTCTAGTCTCTATCTCTGCCTCTCGCCTCTCTCTGTCTTCCTCTCTCTCCAGAGGTTGCAGTTTCCGACCATTAAGAAGAGTCCCGCTGAGAGCAGACAAGTGTCAGAGAAAAGGCCAGCGGCTGATAAACAGCAGCAGAAGTCAATTTATCGCAGACAATCGTTAAATAATAGCAATCTGATAGAGTGTGT
>NC_089815.1:30576891-30594137 GCF_029633855.1 Hoplias malabaricus | reverse complement strand
TGGGGTATAGTGGGGTGTAGTGGGGTATAGTGCAACAGAGCATAACTATGTTTTGTTGAATCTGAAGCTGTAGGAGATTGACGCAGACTCTCAGAGTTCTGTCACAAAAGTAAAGAATAACTTCACACTTAAAAAATCAGAACAATGGGCTGTGTTTGAGATAAAAGAGGATCTCTGATTCTAACCAGCCTCAGGACCCAGGGACACACAGCACTGCCCCAAAATCCACAAACAGAGTGGGGTTTCTGTCTCTAGAGCCTCTCTTATGAGCCAACGATGGTTCTAACGGTGCTGGTTTGCCCCAAAGAGACGCCCTCAGCTGAGACGTGGACGCTTGTAAAAGTGGCGTTTCACACAGTGTTACGGCTCATGTGTCCTTTCAGGAAAACCATGACTGGCTTCATTCTTCGGCCGCTCTGAGTTTGGGACACAAACAGAGACTTATCCACACTCTAACTGTGTGTCTGTGTGAGGGGTTTTGGGGACGGGACCCTGACACTGGACAATTTTCCCTTCTCTGGCTCCACAATAGCAGCCGGAGACGGAAGGAGCGGTCAGCGCTGAGGGGAACAGGGACGCTTTTGGCCTTTGTCCTCTGTGAATGTCCCTCTGGGATTCTGGTGGTGGTCTTCAGCAGTTTGGTTTAATTTATAAAAACGTGGCTCTGAGAACACGGCCTTCAGTCGCTCCCAAAGAGAACGATGAACTGTGGTCATTTCTCATCCCTGCTAGCGCACCTATGGGGTTCCTAATAGTACGTTAGCATCAAGATAACACTGGGGTTTAGTCATGTTAATTGTTGTTCTAATAAAGGTTGAGGATTAAGGGAGGAGTTAGGGTTAAGTTTGGGTTCATGTTTGTGTTTAGGCTTAGACTCAGGGTTAAGCTGAAGATCAAAGAGGTTTGCACTGGAATCCGAAAAAAACAGAAAATACGAAAGCGAACTATATTTAGTACACATTGTAGGTGCAATGGAGAGAGCCTTTTACAGTTTGTTTCTCTGCAACAAAAGTTAAGGATAACTCTGAAACGTCAGGTTAAATCTCAGATCAGGATGTTTTTTGGTGTTAAATGAGCTGTAAATCTTACACCGACCACAAACAGATGATGCAAGGCACTCTGGGATATCGAATGCGATCAGGATTGTGGATGCGCTCTGGTGTCAGAAAGCTAGTAAGGGTTTCATTGTGTTTTTTTTCGGCTCCGGGCGGAAGGGCGGAGCTAGCTCTCCCCTCGGCTCAGTGGCGTGTCACAGGAAACTCCAGAAGTCCATTGATGATATCTGGAGTGTGGAGCACTACTTGCCTTCTGGCGTCCCACACAAACCTCAGTGAATGGAGCTCCTGATGAGTCTCAGAAGCCGCAATCTGAGCCCGGCCCAAAAGCAGGAGGAGAAACAAAACCACCCGGAGACTTTATTTACAGCCGTGAAGACCGCCTTTGTTCCTCAGCTCCTACTGTACCTGCCGTACCAGCGTAAATAAGACAAATATCTGATTTATTCAGAGCCAGACGGAGAAACGCAACCCACAGCTCATCAGCAAAACAATCAGTGGAGCCCTGACCCTGGAAGACGTTCACAACTATGTCTCACTTTAATGGCTCTTGTTGCTTATTATAAATTGTTTGAGAGGAATTCAAAGCATAATGAAACAAGCTTAGACCCCCTCTGACCTCCGTTCAAAGCTACAGTTTGGTATTCGTCTAGTTTTCCTGGCTATGATGAAAGTATCATTGTGTGTGCAATGCTTATTACAAGCAAAGAAAGCCATCCTGTTCGTCTCTGCGCTGTTTTTGTCATTTCTAAACATCCACCCTGAATGTAAACGTAGTTAACTGTGTAACTAATATGTAATTAAATATATATAACAGTGTAATTACATAGGAACAGCATGACAACAGCCATAGCGCTACCTCAAAGGGTTAAATCAACTGACCATTCACTATTTTTCCTCCTTGTATTGGATCCTCTCCCTCTTTTCCGGCTGAACTCGTTTCGGAGCTGATTTCCCAGTCGGAGCCCCGGGCCGTTTCTGTAAATCATATTTTTCATGAAGTGAAAAGGCTGGGTTCTGAAATAAAAAACGAGAGCAGCGAGTGTGTCCGAGCCAACGAGGAGAGGAGAAATGAAACGGCTGATGGCAAACGTCCACAGTCATCTTCGTCGCTGGGTGACGGAGGTGAAGCTCAGACTCCTCCGTTCCTCCCTCAGTCTCTCGAGCTCGGGTTCTTGGAAAAACAACGGAATATTCAGGGTTAGGGTCAACGGCGAGGCCAGATTTAAGGCTGGATTAGCAGAAAATCACATGGATATAATTAGTACACAGTATACAAAGGCCAACTACAGTTAGTGCACATTGTGTGAATCCTGAGAACAGTCTTTTAATCAAATATGCACGGAATTACCCTGACGCCAGGCTGCTTCCTGTGACGTCACTGTGTTTCTAGGGCTCTTTTCTAATCAGACGACGGCCCTGGAGCCAAACAGAGGATAATGTTGTGTTTAAAGCGACGGTCCGCTGCTCCGAGCCTCAGTAATGACCCCGTGTTTGAGACTCTGAGCTTCAGAGAGATGTTCAGAGAGGAGAGAAATCGTAATGAAGCTGGGAGAGATTAGCGCCTGTTCTTTTAATCTGGAAATTAGCCGAAGCACAGACCAGTGGGAACGGACGGACAGCGCCGACCCTTTAAAGAAACAGCGCTACACTCATCAGCCACAAGATTAAAACCACTGTGATGTGATTTGGGCGACCGATGTTGTTACAGTGAGCAGGAGAAAGGGTCAGTGTAAGGATCTGAAGGCCACGCTGTGATGGTTGTAATGTATTGGTCTGTCACTGAGTGGGGGTTCCCAGTGTGCAGTGGTCAGAACCGACCCAAAGTCTCCAGAGGACACTGCTCTTTGTTTACACACTGCTCTTTGTTTGTTCTGCACCGGTGTCGTCCAAAGGCTCCATATTCAGCTTCAACAACTTAATACAAGAGAAATGAGTGAATTAAACCACGGGGAAAATGTTATTAGATTTAATCCGTATTTCAGTATAAACTTTCTGAACTCAACAATAATGATGTCACTAGGCTCAGTGAAACCACGGGCCAAATCTGATAAAATGATTAATTATTTCATGTAGCCTCACAGACAGTCACCCGGAGGAAACCCACGGAGACACAGGGAGAACACACCACACTCCTCACAGACAGTCACCTGGAGGAAACCCACACAGACACAGAGAGAACACACCACACTCCTCACAGACAGTCACCCGGAGGAAACCCACGCAGACACAGGGAGAACACACCACACTCCTCACAGACAGTCACCCGGAGGAAACCCACGCAGACACAGGGAGAACACACCACACTCCTCACAGACAGTTGCCCGGAGGAAACCCACGCAGACACAGGGAGAACACACCACACTCCTCACAGACAGTCACCTGGAGGAAACCCACGCAGACACAGGGAGAACACACCACACTCCTCACAGACAGTCACCCGGAGGAAACCCACGCAGACACAGGGAGAACACACCACACTCCTCACAGACAGTCACCCGGAGGAAACCCACGCAGACGCAGAGAGAACACACCACACTCCTCACAGACAGTCACCCGGAGGAAACCCACGCAGACACAGGGAGAACACACCACACTCCTCACAGACAGTCACCCGGAGGAAACCCACGCAGACACAGGGAGAACACACCACACTCCTCACAGACAGTCACCCGGAGGAAACCCACGCAGACACAGGGAGAACACACCACACTCCTCACAGACAGTCACCCGGAGGAAACCCACGCAGACACAGGGAGAACACACCACACTCCTCACAGACAGTCACCCGGAGGAAACCCACACAGACGCAGAGAGAACACACCACACTCCTCACAGACAGTCACCCGGAGGAAACCCACGCAGACACAGGGAGAACACACCACACTCCTCACAGACAGTCACCCGGAGGAAACCCACGCAGACACAGGGAGAACACACCACACTCCTCACAGACAGTCACCCGGAGGAAACCCACACAGACGCAGAGAGAACACAACACACTCCTCACAGACAGTCACCCGGAGCGGGACTCAAACCCCTAGCCTTAATCCTAACCTTCAGCTCTATGTAAACCTCACTCTAAGCTCCAAAAGATTAGAAACAGCAGCGTGTGGTGTCTGTGTAATCGCTGACAGGTTACAGCTCTGTGTCTGTGATGCTTCTTCAGGTTCATTACAGAGACTATGAGTGGATTTGGTGAAACAGCGCCACCACTGGATGGGACATCACTTAGTGGACATGAAACACCCAGAACCAATCAGAATAGGACAGAAATATTAGGAAAGTGTGGAGTGCTAAAATTAATCTTAATGTTTTTGAGGAATGTGTAAAACATCAGGTTTTTAATAAAATAATAAAAGCTGTCGGCCTCAGACGTGTAATTATACCGTTTTAACTCTTAAAGTTGTTTAAAGGCTAATGGATTCGTCTGATGTGTGTGTGTGTGTGTGTGTGTGTGTGTGTGTAGGGGGGAATGTCACGGCGTCTTCAGAGCAGAAGAAGTTTAAAAAGATTTGGAAACAGAGAGAAAGAGAGAGCGCCCGCTCTGACCTTGGGTTTGAAGTCTGTGACAGAGCAGTGATGTACACACGGCACAGAGATAAATGTTATGTAGTTAATTAAGAAAAGTTGTGTGTAAATCCGTTAAGTCCGATGGAGTCCCCCCCGCAGAGACACGGGAAATAGAACGGAGCGATAGGGAGGAACCAAATCCCGTAAAAAAAGATGACAGAGGGAGCGAGGGAAGTCAGAGAGAGGAACGCAGAACACTGCTCCACAAATTAACCTCCGTCTGACTCCACTCCCAAACACAGCAGCCACAAGATTAAAACCACTGGCAGGTGATGGTTACAGCGCCCCCTGTCGAGGAGGGTATATCATGCAGCCGGTGAGAGGGCAGTTCTTGTAGTTGATGTTGTCCATTCACCGACTCACATCACCAGGCAGTGGTTTTAATCTTGTGGCTGACTGGGGTGTATACACATATACACACACACAATGAACTGGAGAGAGAGAGTGAGAGAGAGAGAGAGAGAGAGAGAGAGAGAGAGAGAGAGAGAGAGAGAGAGAGTGGGGGGTGGGTGGTAATGTAATGTAATAGCTGCAGTATCTGGGAACGTAAACTGATCTGAGGAACATGATCAATCACAGCAGACAGTTCCCTCAGGTCTCAGTGGAACTCCTTTATACCTGTCTCACTGCCTCACCTGTCTCACCCATGTGTCTCATCTGTCCCTCCTTATTTCAGCAGACAGGCTGTGTTTAGGTCAAGGTCTAAATCCATAACACCTGTCTCACTGTCTCACCCATGTCACTGTCTTACTGTCTCACCTGTCTCACCTCTGTCACTGTCTTACTGTGTCACCTGTCTCACTGTCTCACCCATGTCACTGTCTTACTGTCTCACCTCTGTCACTGTCTTACTGTGTCACCTGTCTCACTGTCTCACCCATGTCACTGTCTTACTGTCTCACCTCTGTCACTGTCTTACTGTCTCACCTGTGTCACTGTCTTACTGTCTCACCTGTCTCACCTCTGTCACTGTCTTACTGTGTCACCTGCCTCACTGTCTCACCTGTCTCACCTCTGTCACTGTCTTACTGTGTCACCTGCCTCACTGTCTCACCTGTCTCACCTCTGTCACTGTCTTACTGTGTCACCTGCCTCACTGTCTCGCCTTTCTTATTGACTCACCTGTCTCATTGTCTCACCTCTGTCATTGTCTACCTGTGTCACCTGCCTCACTGTCTCACCTGTCTTACTGTCTCACCTGTCTCACTGTCTCACCTGTCTTATTGTGAGTGTGTGTGTGTGTGTGTGAGTGTGTGTGTGAGAGAGAGAGAGAGAGAGAGAGAGAGAGTGTGTGTAGAGCTGATAGAGGGGTGTGGAAACGAAGGGAAGTAAAACTATAGAACAACTCACCTTCAGAGCTGACCCCTCCCTCCCTCCCTCCCTCCCTCTCTCTCTCTCTCTCTCTCTCCCTCCACTCCTCCTTTTCCCTCACTCTCATTTTTCTCTCTCCTTCCACACTTTCAGACCTCACCTTACTCTCTTTGTGTCTCTTTTCGTTCTCCCCCCCACCCTCCGCTCTCTCAGTCACTTGAAGCTGTGTGGTGTTTGGGAGACCTCCTGCCTGTCGTTACCTGTCCGAGACAAACACCACACACTCTCTCTCTCTCTCTCTCTCTCTCTCTCTCTCTCTCTCTCTCTCTCTCTCTCTCCAGGTGTGCAGCAGCAGCCACTCTCCATCAGCGGCCTGTCACGCAGAAGATGTTTATCCAATTTGTCAAGATAATCTTTCCTCAAACACACACACACACACACACACACACAGGGTCTGAAATGTGACCCAGTTTGTCCACTCACCCCCCACCCACCCACCCACGAGATTGGCCTCAGAGAACAGAGTAATCACACCTTCCTCCACTGTGTGTTGTTTATTTATTTGTTTGTTTATTTGTTTATTAAACTTATTATTTTTACAGTAGGAAGGTTCTGGCCCTGGCTCTTGTTGGCGCGGTTGTTACTGGTCCCACGTCCTCTGTATCTTTAAATCAGTCGTGTGTCGGGAAAAGAGTCTAATTTTATTTCGACGTATTTTTAAAGTGCGCTTTGAAGCCGAACCTCTTTATCCTCCTCAGACTGATTCCACACTTCCACACGCCACAGCAGCAGAGATGTTGTTATTTTATTTTTTATCCCCGGATTACAGCTCCCTTAATGATGTCACTGTTGCTGGAATAAAAACTGGCATGCTAATTAGCATAAATCACCCCCCCCCTCACACACACTCTGATAGACAGTCATAAATTACAGTGAAAGTTAGAAATCCTAAAGAGTCGGACCAGAGCTGATCATTCTGTAATGAAGCCTCTCATTGGCCACGCTGGGGATTAGTGTAAAGGGATTTTAGAGGAATATTTACCCGCATTTAATGATTCACAAACTTTATATTTAGCGGCGTTTATTTATCGACGGATATCATCTCCAAATAATAACGGCTTCTTAAAAACGACGTACGCTGTAATTACACAACCATCTCTCTCTCTCTCTCTGTGTGTGGTGTGTGTGAATCTCTCTTTTCCACGCTGTAAATTGATGGACTTTGGTGAAAAGATAAAAGTCGTAGAAGTCAAATCCTCCTCTGAGCAGAAAGGTTACTCTTCAGTAACTTTAACACGTGCTGAAACGCTTGGCTGGAGTTTAAAGTGGCTTCAAAACAATGTTTTAAATGCTGTATTTATGCAGAGAAATCCACATTTTTATTAAACTGTCTCTGTAATTAAAGGTTCACATTCATGATTTTAATCAAAAACCCCTGTGTATAAAGCTCTGAGTGTGTGTCCTCTCCGTGTGCTGCTCTGGAAACCGCTCTAATGTGTTTACGAAGCCCCAGTGTCTGTAAATTGGTAAAAAAACAAAGTGTCTGGGTCCGGTGCTAGTCTTTCTCTCTCTCTGCTCACGGCAGAGAAACGCCATCTGGAGGTTTTTAGACAACGGAGAGACTCCAAACGCTGAAAAGCACCAACCGAGATGAGGATGTTGCTCTATTCCTGCTCCATAGGGGGGTAACACTGACTTATTTTTGCTGTTACAGTTATATTACTTAAGGTGAAACTGACTCTAAATTCAGGAGAGCGCTAACTGCATGAAAGTAAACACAGAGGGAAAGTGCTACAAAACTAAACAGCTCGAGTTACACATGAGTTTCTGTGGGAATTCAAACAGTGAATAAACACTTACAGACAATTTACACTTCAGACACCAACAAGATACAGTCGCTTCTTATTCACACACACCACTCCACCTTAAAAGATACAGTCGCTTCTTACTCACACACACCGCTCCACCTTAAAAGATACAGTCGCTTCTTACTCACACACACCGCTCCACCTTAAAAGATACAGTCGCTTCTTACTCACACACACCGCTCCACCTTAAAAGATACAGTCACTTCTTACACACACACACCGCTCCACATTAAAAGATACAGTCGCTTCTTACTCACACACACCGCTCCACCTTAAAAGATACAGTCGCTTCTTACTCACACACACCGCTCCACCTTAAAAGATACAGTCGCTTCTTACTCACACACACCGCTCCACCTTAAAAGATACAGTCGCTTCTTACTCACACACACCGCTCCACTTTAAAAGATACAGTCGCTCCTTACTCACACACACCGCTCCACCTTAAAAGATACAGTCGTTTCTTACTCACACACACCGCTCCACCTTAAAAGATACAGTCGTTTCTTACTCACACACACCGCTCCACCTTAAAAGATACAGTCACTTCTTACACACACACACCGCTCCACATTAAAAGATACAGTCGCTTCTTACACACACACACCGCTCCACATTAAAAGATACAGTCGCTTCCTACTCACACACACCGCTCCACCTTAAAAGATACAGCCGCTTCTTACTCACACACACCGCTCCACCTTAAAAGATACAGCCGCTTCTTACTCACACACACCGCTCCACCTTAAAAGATGAGGAGGTGTCCACTGTTCTCCATCATCATCGGTCCATACCGAGCCAAAATGAGTGGATCAGCTCTTCTAAAGATGAGATGTATTTATTTATGAATCACGCAGCAGCTGTGAGATACGACTTTAGGAGCTGGGATTTCAAAACAGAAGTCCATTAAAAAACAGCCTGATATCTGTGTTTCCTCAAATACATCTGGAATTACACAGAGTCTGAAACATAAACGGGTGGAATTCTCTTTTATTCCCAAACCCAGTGCTGAAACCTGTTGAGGCCGAGTGCATTAACGCCCCTGGACGTGGTGTTGATCAAACAAACTGTTTAAAAGCAAAGGAAACACAAGCTTTTGCGCAATCAGCTGAAACATCGCCATCAAACAGAACCTGAGCCGTGATAAGAACCTCCAGAGTCAACAGAGAATTCCTCCTAATGGTTAAATCACTGAGGACTGGGACACACACACACACAGCTTCACCTCCACATGACTTCACAGTAAAACACATATACACACACACACTCACAAACACACACACACATTTCACACTAAACTTAGCACTGCATTCATCACAAACTCACTCCTGGATCCACAGCTCAAAGTAAAACATCCTTCACTCATAAAGGGAGTCTAGGGAACAGCATATAATTACAATTATTAACATCTGATTTCTATTGGTCTGCTCCTTCTGACATCATCATCAAATTATAGATCAACAGGGGCTTACAATGTAATGATGCTTTTCCACTGGACTCTACTCTCCACAGCTCCCCCCTGAAATGTATCAGTGTCGTCTCCAACTCCATCTCTAAGGGGAACAGTGGTCTTTGGAAACCACAACAACGGCGGTGGTAACGTTAAGCGGTGTTTACTCATGGTGTATTGGCGTGTTGTTGTTGTTTGGGACTGAACACAGCTCCGTCGTCAGTTCAGACAGATCAGTAGAGTTTGTTCCTTCCTTGTTGCAGCGTCCAGCTCTTGCTGGATTCTTTCGTCGGCCACCGATCCGAGGAGCGTTTGAACCTCTTCAAAAGACCACAGCGTCATTTTACGAGCTGCCGTCGTGAGTCGGATAAAAACAAACGTGATCTCTGCTGCAGCTGGAGATTTTACAGATGGAGAGTTGGTGCTGGTCGTCTGCGCTGCGTGGCGTAGAGTGACGACTCTCTCTGGACAATCAGCGCTCTGCAAGAAAATTAAGTGTTTCATTTCATTTCTTGCTTCTTTATGAAGATAATACACACGATATTTGTGCAGTTCAACATGGAACATTAAAACACACACACACACCACCCTCTTGCCCTCATATTTCACTGCTCTGTGTTGATCATGTTGTTGTAGTTTTTTGGTCGGATGTTTTTCCCAGCACTGCCAGAACCCACATAGAGGACAAGTCTGCTCTCGACAGAACACACACTTAAACACACACACGCTTTTCTACTCTCTCAGGGTCTATTGTATTTTACAAAGCACCTATTTAATAATTTAAATTCCTGGTTTCTAAACTCACTGTCCCACTGTCCACTCGAGTCACTCTGCACTACACTTACACACTGTAGTCCACCTGTGGCTCTGCATACTTCATTATCCCCCATTCCTTAGTTCTTCAGCGCTCAGGACCCCCTCAGAGCAGGATCATTCTCAGCTGCAGTGACACTGACGTGGTGGCTCTTTCCCACTTCATGTTCCCTGGTCTTGACTTCACTTCACTCTTCTCCTCCTCCACCAGGTGAATCAGGTCCTGGTTCTGGAAGCGGGTTCTTGTTTAGTGGCTGTTCTCTCGTGGTTCAGAGCGAGTCGAGTAGGGACTAAACCGTGGCGTGTAAACCTTGCAGAGCACTGATCGTCCAGAGAGAGTCGTCACTCTACGCCACGCAACGCAGACGACCAGCACCAACTCTCCATCTGTAAAATCTCCAGCTGCAGCAGAGATCACGTTTGTTTTTATCCAACTCACGACGGCAGCTCGTAAAATGACGCCGTGGTCTTTTGAAGAGGTTCAAACGCTCCTTGGATCGGTGGCTGACGAAAGAATCCAGCAAGAGCTGGACGCTGCAACAAGGAAGGAACAAACTCTACTGATCTGTCTGAACTGATGACGGAGCTGTGTTCAGTCCCAAACAACAACAACACGCCGATACACCATGAGTAAACACCGCTTAACGTTACCACCGCCGTTGTTGTGGTTTCCAAAGACCACTGTTCCCCTTAGAGACGGGGTTAGAGATGACACTGACATTTCAGGGGGGAGCTGTGGGACTGATCTGTTGTAGAATTACAGAGAGCTCCTGTGTGGTCAGTGGAGCTGAAAGTGTAGAAATATGATTGTAATGTTATGGCTGTGTGTGTGTGTGTGTGTGTTTGTGTGTGTGTGTGTGTGTAGATGAGTCTGGTGTTACTGCAGGGTGGAGGTGTAACACTCTCAGAGCGAGGCTCGGTGTGGAGGGGCAGGTTGGGCCGGTTACTGAGAGCAGAGTCTGTGAGCGTAGCTTTATCTCACACACGCTGTTTATCGAGATGTTTTCAGATGATAACACTTGTTATCGGACCCTCACCCCGCTCCCCCCCACAGCATCAAACACCACCGTGACAAGACGCTACACGTCTGTCACCTACAGCACCGCCGCCCTCTACAACTTACAGCAACAGGACGTCACCCTCACAGAACATAACCATGTCACTCACACACTCCCTCACACAGTCACACAGTCACACACACATACACACACTCCCCCAGTCACTCACACACTCCCCCAATCACTCACACGCTTACTCACATAGTCACACACCCTCACACCGTCACTCACGCTGTCATTCATACATTCACTCAGTCACTCACACACTCACTCACTCAGTCATACACTCACTCACTCACTCACTCACTCACTCACAGAGACACACACTCACCCAGTCACTCACACACTCAGTCAGTCATACACTCACTCACAAACTCAAACTCTCACACAGTCACTCACAGTGACACACACACTCACCCTGTCACTCACTCAGTCATATAACAGGTAACGTTGCATTATGGGAAGACAGGGAACCTCGTAAAAGTTTCTTTAACGAGGTCAGATGATATTACGGTTGTCACAGACACACCCCCAGAGTACACAACCTCACACACCCTCACACACACCTTTTCACACCGTCTGGTTGTCTCTCTCTCTCTCTCTCTCTCTCTCTCTCTCTCACACACACACACACACACACACACACAGATATGAAGCAACAGTGCTGTTGGAGATGATTGATCTGCTGTGGAAAGGTGAAAGACAGACTCCGGAGTCGAGTCGTGAGAAAAGAGTGAGAAAACACAGTGAGTTAAAGACGGGATTTAGTCTCAACGCTCCAAAAACACATGTTGGTAGGTGGACTGGAGACTCAAAAGTATCCGTAGGTGTGAGTGTGTGAGCGAGTGTGAGTGTGTGTCGCCCTGTGAAGGACTGGTGCCCCCTCCAGGGTGTGTCCCCGCCTTGTGCCCAATGATTCCAGGTAGACTCTGGACCCACCGCGACCCTGAACTGGATAAGGGTTACAGATAATGAATGAATGAATGAATGAATGTTCTCAGGTGGTTTTCAACAGTTGGGTACATTTCTGTCCTCAGTGGCGTTCAGCAGGTGGAAAAACACTGGACCTAGAACCTCAGACCGGTCCGTGCTGAACATAACCAGATTATTAATTGAAGAATGAAAACACGAGCGCTGTAGATGGGCTCCGTCGGCGCAGGGGGAGGACGGCACTGAGAGGCAGCGCTGTGAAGGGTTAACAGAGTCAGGTTTATCTGCTTTAGACCGACTTTAAACTCCTTTCTCTCTTCTGTCAGTGAGAGAGTAATGGAGCGTGACGTTTCCAGCTGAAGAACACAGAGCCAAACACACACACTTTAACAGGGGCCTTCAGAACCGGACCCCCGCACCCACCCCACACACTCAGACCCAGCGGCCCGCGTTCTCAGCACGGTACACACACCTTTATGAAAAACAGTGGATGACCTGCGCTCCGTAAATGAACAGAAAGAGTGAATTAAAGAGAGAATGAAGTAAAAGAACAAGAAGTAAACGAGAAAGAAGCGGTAGATTAATTAAAGAGTGTTTTTGAGCGGAGAAGCTGTGAACTGAGGAGAATGTTTAACCCATAAGAGCCCGGACTTATGAGAAATATAAAACAGACCAAACAAGCGACAGGGAACACTTTTTTCCCCGGTTCTTGCCGAATTCTCTATTTATTTTGGGGTTAAAAACACAATGTAACAGCCATTTTGTAGCTTGTGTTTGAACGTTTTGTTCCTGATCCGGGGTCAGAGTGTGGAATGTGACACAGGAGCAGGTGAAGAAAGCTTTTAAATGGTTAAAAATGTTGGAACACAGCTTTTAGAAACAAAAACATACTATTTATACGGTCTCTATGTCCTCACGGAGCACACCGTCATTCTGTAAACGTGGACAAACGTTAACAAACGCTCACGTGACTACATCCAGGACGTTCGGTGAATGTCACTTAGGGACGTCGTTATTTAAGATGAAGATAAAGCTGTGTAGGGAACTCTCCAAACCTCACACACACGTCACCACAGGCTCTTATGGGTTCTGGAACTGAGTGTCGGGGTGTGTTTTATTACGTTTCAGCGAGCGTAAAAGCCCTGAACCCGAGCCGATTCCCCGCCGCCGTGCGCCGATGATTATCCTGACGTTAAAGGACAGGTGATGGCGGGGAGGGTGCGACCTCTGACCTCGTCTGCATCCTGCTGTAGATTGTATCAGGCCTCGTCAGACCAGACCAGGATGTTTTGTTTCGGAGAGTAATTTGTCGGAAAGCGTGAGTAGCTGCTGCCTGCCGTCGTGATGCAATCAGGGACGAGGTTCGGGATGCATTAAAGGGCCAGTACCCTGCGTTTCCCGAGGCTTTATGTTGTTGGTGTGGTTTTAAGTCAGAAACAAGCCCCGGGTTCGGGATCTCCACCTTATTCACCTTATTTTTCAGGATTAGACCCCGAGCACGAAACCAGCCGAAACTAAACACAGTAAATCTCCAGCCCTCCAGGCAGATGGGGAATATTTAGCCAATCTCCATGGACACAAATCTCGGCCTGTTCTGCCAAAATAGTAATTACTGCGGGAAACTCAGAGAAAGATGAGCGCTTTCCCTTCGGTTAAAGGCACGAAATAAGTGCAGTTTTTTAAAACAGGAGTCTTTAAATACCGCAGACACACACCTGTAAATACACACAGAGAATTATGAACAATAGGAGACAGTATTAAACAATAACTCACTTATTATAAATATTAATAGTCAGATTTAAAAGTTCCACCTTAAACACTGCAGTGGTTATTATTTAGCATCTGTCCTTTTAAGGTGGAATTGTAAATTTCAGGACTCCTGAGCCAGGTTCTGGTCCTGACTCCTGAGCCCGGGTCTGGTCCTGACTCCTGAGCCAGGTTCTGGTCCTGACTCCTGAGCCCAGTTCTGGTCCTGACTCCTGAGCCCAGTTCTGGTCCTGACTCCTGAGCCCGGGTCTGGTCCTGACTCCTGAGCCCGGTTCTGGTCCTGACTCCTGAGCCCGGTTCTGGTCCTGACTCCTGAGCCTGGTTCTGGTCCAGTCTCAGACTTGTGCTGATTGGAAAGTGCCTGAGAAAACTGCTGTGACATCAAAAGATCGTCATAAATCTGGAACGAATCAAAGAACCTCGATGTCATTAAACACCTACCCGAGCCTGAGGTGTCCATGCCGAAGGAACCGGGCTGAGCACATCTTGTCAGCGTTCCAGGACCGGTTACGCCCTCCGCTCAGAACCGTTCAGACCTGCAGTGCACAAGAGGCTTTGGATGAAGTTAATTTTTCGAATGTTTACAGCTTTTATAAATTAATGCACTGATTAGAAATGAAAATAAAGATGTTATTGATCCACAGCGTTTCCATTACTTTGGCCAGCAGTGTTTATGAGGCCCCAGGTTCTTGAGAGCTGTGTGTGTGTGTGTGTGTGTTAATGGGGCAGTGTGTATCTGTCAGTCGCGGTGGTGTGGCGAGTGTGAGTTGAGTGTTTTTGACGTGACAGCGTTCAGGCAGAAAACAGCACTGGAGCCAAGTGTGTGATTCTCCCACACACTCACACACTCTGACAGCTCACTGCTGGGGGGCAACCGGCCCCTGAAATGTCCCCACCCCCCCTCTGACCATCCCCTATCTCCCACTATAGCCCCTCTCCCAACTCTCTACAGGGACAACAGCAAACTTTTATTTAATAGAAAACTGTGACCCGCATCCACCTTAAAAAAGACTAAACTACACTTATTTGATACAAATGTTTGCCCTCAAATCCACCTTAAAAACTCAAATGTACATTTATCCAGTTCAAATGTGTGTCTTATTTCAACCTAAAGTCTATCATAGTTTACATTTAGTTGATTTGATTATGTTTAGCTTTTCCACCTTAAAACTATTGTCATTGGTGACACAACTGAAAAGAGAAACACCACTTTTTGACACAGTGCTGCACAACAGAGAAAGATTTAAAATCTTTGGGGGAAATGAGTTTTCTGTCGCTGTGAACTAAAGAAACTGTGAATGAATTAATTTATATAAACTACAGGTAATTATCTAACTCAGATCAACATTGTCACTGAAGCTGTAACGACACTTTAGAACTGGGTCCACCGTACCTCACAGCTCCACCCCCAAACTGGCCCCTTTCACCCCCCAGCACCCCTCAGTCACAGAGAGAGAGAGAGAGAGAGAGGAGAGAGAGAGAGAGAGAGAGAGAGAGAGAGAGGGGAGAGAGAGAGAGAGAGAGAGAGAGAGAAAGAAAAAGAGAAAAGAGAGAGAAAGAGAGAGAGAGAGAGAGAAAGAGAGAGATAGAGAGAGAGAAAGAAAAAGAAAGAGAGAGAGAGAGAGAGAGAGAGAGAGAGAAAGAAAGAAAAAGAGAGAGAAAAAAAAAACAAGACAAAAAAACAACAAAAACAAAAAACCAAAAGAAAAAAGAAAGAAAAAAAAAAAAAAAAGAGAACGAGAGAGAGAGAGAAAAGAAAGAAGAGACAGAGAGAGAGAAAGAAGAAGAAAGAGAGAAGAGAGAAGAGAGAGAGAAGAAGAGAGAGAAGAGAGAGAGAAAGAGAGGAGAGAGAGAGAGAGAGAGAGAGAGTGAGAGAGAAAGAAAAAAGAAAGAAAGAGAGAGAGCTCATCTCCAGAGATGTAAAGTGTCCTCAGACCACAAGTCTGGGAAAGCAATAATAATAATAATAGTAATAATAATAATAATAGTAATAATAATAATACAATCATTTACAGAGTAGTTTTCTCAAATATTTAGCTCAAAGTAATTTGACATTTAACACATTTACATCAGTATTAATTTGGACTGTTTAAAAGTCAAAAGTTATCAGATGAAAGAGTGGGGTGAACAGAAATGAGCTAATCACTAATGAATAATTAATAAGAGCTAATATAAACACCACATCGCCGAGGATCCATGTGGAGCTGCTCGCGAGCAATGAGAGTTATAGCGAGAAGGGGGCGCTGTCCAAACATCCACATAAACGTTCGAACAGTAAATTAATACAATTTCTGATCGAGGAGCAGTGTGTTTGTTTTTCTGTAGATTTTCTGTCACTCGCTTTGTTTCAGCTGCAGTCTTTTTACTTGCTGTGGAAATCTGGACCAATAGAAACGCTCTAAAATCAGTTCTAAATAAAATAAATAAATGCTCTTTACATTAAGGCACAGTGAAGGTGAGTGTCCCGAGCGGAGGATGTTGTTGTTGTGTGTGGACAGTAAACGCTGTGTTTGCTCCCTCTAAGATCACACTCTGACTCCAGGAGGACAATCGCAAAGCTGTTCCCCTCTAAACCACTAAATCCGTGAGGAAATTCCGGGCAGCCGCCGCCGTGGAGACCATCCCGGTTGGTCAGAGGTTTCAGTGACACAATCCCTCTCCGTCTCCTGATTATCTCACTGCATCTGTGTTTGGGTTTCCAGCAGAGCTCCACATCACGGCTGTGTATGAGTCCACCGTGATTACCATTCATCCCCCATATGACATCACCACACCTTCACGAGGCTGTGGTGTAAAGTCCGTCCTAAACCTCACAGCGAAGAAGTGACTTTAAACTACGCTCTTAAAAGTGACGCTTCTACAAGGGTTCTTTAGTGAAGAAAACAGTTCTAGAACCATGAACACTCAAAGAACACTTCGCCTGATTAGAGAGTTATTTGACTCATGAAGGGGTTCTTCAGATTAATGGAGAATGTGGTTCTATAAAAAACACCTTATAGTGAAGGGTTCTACTCTTGTAACAACTTTGATACAGTAACTATAGTGGAACCCCTTTTTTAAGATGCTGTATAGAACCATCTACAGTACATTCTGACTGGCGCCCCATGAGTGTGTGCTCCAGGCTCTGGACACACTGCGACCCTGAAACATATCAGTGCTTACAGACAATAAATGAATGAATAAAAGATACTGCTCTAATGTGTTTACGAAGCCCCAGTGTCTGTAAATGGGTAAAAAAACAAAGTGTCTGGGGTCCGGGGTGCTAGGCTTTCTCTCTCTCTGCTCATGGCAGAGAAACGCCATCTGGAGGTTTTTAAACAACGGAGAGACTCCAAACGCTGAAAAGCACCAACCGAGATGAGGATGTTGCTCTATTCCTGCTCCATAGGGGGGTAACACTGACTTATTTCTGCTGTTACAG
>NC_089815.1:30539391-30566891 GCF_029633855.1 Hoplias malabaricus | reverse complement strand
TCTGATAAAGTGGCCAGTGAGTGTCAGTAGAGGGGGGTGTTTCTGATAAAGTGGCCAGTGAGTGTCAGTAGAAGGGGGGGTGGTGTTTCTGATAAAGTGGCCAGTGAGCGTCAGTAGAAAAGGGGTGTTTCTGATAAAGTGGCCAGTGAGTGTCAGTAGAGGGGTGTGTTTCTGATAAAGTGGCCAGTGAGTGTCAGTAGAGGGGGGGTGTTTCTGATAAAGTGGCCCGTGAGTGTCAGTAGAGGGGGGTGTTTCTGATAAAGTGGCCAATGAGTGTCAGTAGAGGGGGGTGTTTCTGATAAAGTGGCCAGTGAGTGTCAGTAGAGGGGGGTGTTTCTGATAAAGTGGCCAGTGAGTGTCAGTAGAGGGGGGGTGTTTCTGATAAAGTGGCCAGTGAGTGTCAGTAGAAGGGGGGTGTTTCTGATAAAGTGGCCAGTGAGTGTCAGTAGAGGGGGGTGTTTCTGATAAAGTGGCCAGTGAGTGTCAGTAGAAGGGGGGTGTTTCTGATAAAGTGGCCAGTGAGTGTCAGTAGAAGGGGGGTGTTTCTGATAAAGTGGCCAGTGAGTGTCAGTAGAGGGGGGTGTTTCTGATAAAGTGGCCAGTGAGTGTCAGTAGAAGGGGGGTGGTGTTTCTGATAAAGTGGCCAGTGAGTGGTAGTGTCCTCTGCTCATCTCGGCTCTGTTTATCTCTGGGACGTCCTCAGGCTGGAGATTAAATGCTGCTCCGGTGTCGGTTTATTCATTCGGATGTGTTTTGAAAACTCGGACGGACCCAATCGGTGTCAAATTCGAAATTTGTTCCCGTTGCATTATTGATGCTCTTTGGCCGGTGGGTAATGAGAGAAACGTTTCTGTAGAGGAGCTCGACGACATCACAGAGGGCAGGAGGGCAGAGACAGAGACAGGGGTGCTATTACAGCGTCTACAGTCGAAAAAACAAAACAAACAGTGCTTTATTACGTTGTAATAGCACACGTCATTATCCATTAGTTCATTGTGAAAACACATCATTGGGAATCCTGCAGTTTTAAGGCTTTTGAAAAGGCTTGAATCCATAATTAAGGGTCCAAAAGAAGGCTTTACACTAGACAGCAGAACATAAGTGTGAGGATTTGATTGCATTCAGCCCTCTAAACACGGGCAAGTTCAGGAACTAATGGATTATTAGTTCTGAAAGCAAACGCATCCCAAAATGTACCGGACAGGGCTTCTCACTCCAAGACACAGTTCCACAGATCCACACCCCTCTGGCTGACTATTGGCACTGACCATGGTGCTTTTCTATGCAGATTGTACAAGTAACTGAACGTCTGCATCTGCAATAGATGTGACAAACTTCCTTCATTCTAAGTGATGGCCACAAACTTTATGAGAGGACACTCCCCCCAGCCTCAGCCCCAGCCCCAACCCCAACAAACCTAGCGCCAACCCAAGCCCCAGCCCCAAACCCAACCCCAGCCCCAGCCCCAACCCCAACAAACATAGCCCCAGCCCCAGCCCTAGCCCCAAACCCAACCCCAGCCCCAGCGCCAACATCAGCCCCAGCCCCAACCCCAACAAACATAGCCCCAGCCCAAGCCCCAAACCCCAGCCCCAGCCCCAGCCCCAAATCCAGCCCCAGCCCCAAACCCAGCCCCAAACCCAGCCCAATGAGACGAGTCTCCTTCTCTGAAAGTCACAAACATAGCATCGCAGCTGTTTAACCAGAACTTCTTGTTCCAGTTCGTACAGTTTAACAACAACATGCTGTAGATATAAACTCAAGCACAGCCCGATGTGACGGAGCGGGACAAACACAGCAACACGTTAATGATGTAATAATATATTAATAACAGCCAAACCTCAGCTGAGGCCAGTGTCACTGCTGTTTCCATCCCTGCTGATGTGTACCATTTCACAAGTTCACATTTTAATATTAAGTAATAAACCACTGTAAACAATAACACAGTAAGTACTACGTTATTACCACAGTTATTAGAACTAATAAACATAGTTTATCGTACTAGCATCATTATAATTACATTAGCCGCTACAGGAGTTCTATAATGTTATTATTAGTAATGAGAATAGTAGAAAATTACAGTAGTATTAGTAGATGTACTATAGTAGATGTACTAGTAATTATAGGCTTGTACAAGGAAAGTAAAAGCAGTAACAGGTTTATTACAACTTTATTACTATTATTAGTCATATTAGTCATAGTAGCATGTGTTGTTATTACACTAACTCCACTTTGGCTTTATGAAGTATTACAAGAAGCTGTAATTACTATGTTGTTACTGTAAGTATTCGTGTAATAACAGGGCTGTTGTCACTGCTGCCATTGTAACCACAAAGCTGTTGTAAGAACTAATACAGGAACCAGTGAAGTCATTGTCATTGTTGTGGTGTTTTATGATGTTGTTGTTGCTTTGATTAATGAGTTGTGCTTAACTTTCTCCAGCTCTCACCACGTTTCAGCGCTGAGCTCTTTACCCTGAGCTCATAACTCACACTGTACCGGCCGACTGTTTGTGTTGGAGGTTGAAGTTGGTTGAACATTAACTCTGACGGAATCCAGTCTGACCTCACCTGCGGGAAGGCCCGGAGATTAGCATCTGCCCTTTAACACACACACACACACACACCGTGCCAATCATCTCTCCTCACTCTTTCGACACCCATCAATCAAACACAGCATGGTTCAAATGCAGCACAAATGTCTGAGCGTGTGTGTGTGTGTGCTACAACACTGATCTTCATCAGACCGTACATCTCCCACACCTTCAGCTCCACCTACTGACCTATAATCCGCAGGAAGGCCTTACCTTGTGAACACTGCTGTGAGGGTTTGATAGCATTCAGCCTCATGAAGATGAGTGAGAACGCAGACCATTCATTCATTCATTCATTCATTCATTCATTCATTCAAATATAGTATTTTAAATATATATAAAAGGTATAAAACGAAATAAAATAAAGTGTAGTAGCTGAACCCAGGAGGATTAAAAAAACAAGTAAAAAACGATGTAAAATAATAAAAATGATAAAAAGTCAAATTGCAAAGATGTAGATAATGAATGAATAAATAAATACAGTAAACGTCCACTGCTCCACTGCCGCGTGTGTGTGTGTGTGTGTGTGTGATCCAGAACAAATCACTCATCGTCAGTATCCCACATCACTCATGTTCATGTGGCTGAATACTATCAAACCCTCACAGCAATGTTCTAACATCAAGTATATAAATGTTGTAGGAGCAGGTGTCCACACACTTTTGGACACAGAGTCATACACTGCCCTGGTCTCAGTTGGTTAAGCTTCTCTCGGGTCTGAATGAGGGTCCTGATCAGCCAGGACCCAGTGTGTGTGTATGTGTGTGTGTGTGTGTGTGTGTGTGTATGTGTGTGTGTGTTAGTGTGTGACCTGAGGGCTTCTCCTGAAGTAACAGCTGGCAGGTGGAGTGTATAGAGTGTGTGAAGTGAGTGTGTATAGTGTGTATAGTGTTTGTGTGTGTGTGTGTGTGTGTGTGTGGAGTCTAATGTCTGAGCTCTAGGCTCGACTGAACTGAGACAAAGCCTGGAGACAGATGAGTGTAATTACCTCTCAAACCCACAAAGTTCCCTTCTCCAACTGGCAGTGTGTGTGTGTGTGTGTGTGTGTGTGTGTGTGTGTGTGTGTGGCACACTGACTGTCATCTGCTGTCACACATTAGATTTCAAAGACGGCCATTAAGTACCAGCTAATGAAATATACATGAGAATTTCTGAGATTAGGTAAAAGATATAAACAACTGGGTCTGAAAGGATGTGGAGAAGAAGAGAAGATGCCCCTCATGAAGAAAAGGAGAAGAAAAACAACTGAATAAGCTACAAATGTTTCTCAGAAATATGGACTGATCACCCCAGAGCCCAGACCTTGGCATCACTGAACGAGTTCTTATTTTAATTTCCATTCCACCTTAAATTCTGCAGCTGTTACATGGTGGCGGGGTGAGGGTGAGAGGGTGAGGGGGCGAGGGGGCGAGGGGCTGGAGTTGTGCATATTCATTAATCCCTGTATTATTTATTAGGTGTTTAGGTTAGGAAACGTTCTTACGATATTTTAGGAGGAACTTGGCTGTTCACCACTCTCAGGATTTTTACAGTGTTTAGTAAATATATTCATGAATATTTTTATGAATATCTGGCAACCCACCATAAACAAGTTTGCCTTAAAAATCCCCCTAACCTTGATTGTTAAAGCAACATAAATTATTCTGAAGAACTGTTGCTCTAACAGCAAAACAAACGCCCCCTGCTGCTTGTGTTCATTCAGAAGCAACTCATCTTTTAAGGTGGAGCGGTGTGTGTGAGTAGGAAGCGACTGTATCTTTTAATGTGGAGCGGTGTGTGTGAGTAAGAAGCGACCGTATTTTTTAATGTGGAGCGGTGTGTGTGAGTAAGAAGCGACCGTATTTGTTAATGTGGAGCGGTGTGTGTGAGTAAGAAGCGACCGTATTTTTTAATGTGGAGCGGTGTGTGTGAGTAAGAAGCGACTGTATTTTTTAAGGTGGAGCGGTGTGTGTGAGTAAGAAGCGACTGTATCTTTTAATGTGGAGCGGTGTGTGTGAGCAAGAAGTGACTGTATTTTGTAATGTGGAGCGGTGTGTGTGAGTAAGAAGCGACTGTATTTTGTAATGTGGAGCGGTGTGTGTGAGTAAGAAGCGACCGTATTTTTTAATGTGGAGCGGTGTGTGTGAGTAAGAAGCGACTGTATCTTTTAAGGTGGAGTGGTGTGTGTGAGTAAGAAGCGACTGTATCTTTTAAGGTGGAGCGGTGTGTGTGAGTAAGAAGCGACTGTATCTTTTAATGTGGAGCGGTGTGTGTGAGTAAGAAGCGACCGTATTTTTTAATGTGGAGCGGTGTGTGTGAGTAAGAAGCGACTGTATTTTTTAAGGTGGAGCGGTGTGTGTGAGTAAGAAGCGACTGTATCTTTTAAGGTGGAGCGGTGTGTGTGAGCAAGAAGTGACTGTATCTTTTAATGTGGAGCGGTGTGTGTGAGTAAGAAGCGACTGTATTTTGTAATTTGGAGCGGTGTGTGTGAGTAAGAAGCGACTGTATCTTTTAAGGTGGAGTGGTGTGTGTGAGTAAGAAGCGACTGTATCTTTTAATGTGGAGCGATGTGTGTGAGTAAGAAGCGGCCGTATTTTTTAATGTGGAGCGGTGTGTGTGAGTAAGAAGTGACTGTATCTTTTAATGTGGAGCGGTGTGTGTGAGTAAGAAGTGACTGTATCTTTTAATGTGGAGCGGTGTGTGTGAGTAAGAAGTGACTGTATCTTTTAATGTGGAGCGGTGTGTGTGAGTAAGAAGTGACTGTATCTTTTAATGTGGAGCGGTGTGTGTGAGTAAGAAGCGACTGTATCTTTTAAGGTGGAGCGGTGTGTGTGAGTAAGAAGTGACTGTATCTTTTAATGTGGAGCGGTGTGTGTGAGTAAGAAGCGACTGTATTTTGTAATGTGGAGCGGTGTGTGTGAGTAAGAAGCGACCGTATTTTTTAATGTGGAGCGGTGTGTGTGAGTAAGAAGCGACTGTATCTTTTAATGTGGAGCGATGTGTGTGAGTAAGAAGCGGCCGTATTTTTTAATGTGGAGCGGTGTGTGTGAGTAAGAAGTGACTGTATCTTTTAATGTGGAGCGGTGTGTGTGAGTAAGAAGTGACTGTATCTTTTAATGTGGAGCGGTGTGTGTGAGTAAGAAGTGACTGTATCTTTTAATGTGGAGCGGTGTGTGTGAGTAAGAAGTGACTGTATCTTTTAATGTGGAGCGGTGTGTGTGAGTAAGAAGTGACTGTATCTTTTAATGTGGAGCGGTGTGTGTGAGTAAGAAGTGACTGTATCTTTTAATGTGGAGCGGTGTGTGTGAGTAAGAAGTGACTGTATCTTTTAAGGTGGAGCGGTGTGTGTGAGTAAGAAGCGACCGTATTTTTTAATGTGGAGCGGTGTGTGTGAGTAAGAAGCGACCGTATTTTTTAATGTGGAGCGGTGTGTGTGAGTAAGAAGTGACTGTATCTTTTAAGGTGGAGTGGTGTGTGTGAGTAAGAAGCGACTGTATCTTTTAATGTGGAGCGATGTGTGTGAGTAAGAAGCGGCCGTATTTTTTAATGTGGAGCGGTGTGTGTGAGTAAGAAGTGACTGTATCTTTTAATGTGGAGCGGTGTGTGTGAGTAAGAAGTGACTGTATCTTTTAATGTGGAGCGGTGTGTGTGAGTAAGAAGTGACTGTATCTTTTAATGTGGAGCGGTGTGTGTGAGTAAGAAGTGTCTGTATCTTTTAATGTGGAGCGGTGTGTGTGAGTAAGAAGTGACTGTATCTTTTAATGTGGAGCGGTGTGTGTGAGTAAGAAGTGACTGTATCTTTTAATGTGGAGCGGTGTGTGTGAGTAAGAAGTGACTGTATCTTTTAATGTGGAGCGGTGTGTGTGAGTAAGAAGTGACTGTATCTTTTAAGGTGGAGCGGTGTGTGTGAGTAAGAAGCGACTGTATCTTTTAATGTGGAGCGGTGTGTGTGAGTAAGAAGTGACTGTATCTTTTAATGTGGAGCGGTGTGTGTGAGTAAGAAGTGACTGTATCTTTTAATGTGGAGCGGTGTGTGTGAGTAAGAAGTGACTGTATCTTTTAATGTGGAGCGGTGTGTGTGAGTAAGAAGTGACTGTATCTTTTAATGTGGAGCGGTGTGTGTGAGTAAGAAGTGACTGTATCTTTTAAGGTGGAGCGGTGTGTGTGAGTAAGAAGCGACCGTATTTTTTAATGTGGAGCGGTGTGTGTGAGTAAGAAGCGACCGTATTTTTTAATGTGGAGCGGTGTGTGTGAGTAAGAAGTGACTGTATCTTTTAAGGTGGAGCGGTGTGTGTGAGTAAGAAGCGACTGTATCTTTTAAGGTGGAGCGGTGTGTGTGAGTAAGAAGCGACCGTATTTTTTAATGTGGAGCGGTGTGTGTGAGTAAGAAGCGACCGTATTTTTTAATGTGGAGCGGTGTGTGTGAGTAAGAAGTGACTGTATCTTTTAAGGTGGAGCGGTGTGTGTGAGCAAGAAGTGACTGTATCTTTTAATGTGGAGCGGTGTGTGTGAGTAAGAAGCGAGTGTATTTTTTAATGTGGAGCGGTGTGTGTGAGTAAGAAGCGACCGTATTTTTTAATGTGGAGCGGTGTGTGTGAGTAAGAAGTGACTGTATCTTTTAAGGTGGAGCGGTGTGTGTGAGCAAGAAGTGACTGTATCTTTTAATGTGGAGCGGTGTGTGTGAGTAAGAAGCGACCGTATTTTTTAATGTGGAGCGGTGTGTGTGAGTAAGAAGCGACTGTATCTTTTAAGGTGGAGTGGTGTGTGTGAGTAAGAAGCGACTGTATCTTTTAAGGTGGAGCGGTGTGTGTGAGTAAGAAGCGACTGTATCTTTTAATGTGGAGCGGTGTGTGTGAGTAAGAAGCGACTGTATCTTTTAAGGTGGAGCGGTGTGTGTGAGTAAGAAGCGGCCGTATTTTTTAATGTGGAGCGGTGTGTGTGAGTAAGAAGCGACTGTATCTTTTAAGGTGGAGCGGTGTGTGTGAGTAAGAAGCGACTGTATCTTTTAAGGTGGAGTGGTGTGTGTGAGTAAGAAGCGACTGTATCTTTTAATGTGGAGCGATGTGTGTGAGTAAGAAGCGGCCGTATTTTTTAATGTGGAGCGGTGTGTGTGAGTAAGAAGCGGCCGTATTTTTTAATGTGGAGCGATGTGTGTGAGTAAGAAGCGGCCGTATTTTTTAATGTGGAGCGGTGTGTGTGAGTAAGAAGCGGCCGTATTTTTTAATGTGGAGCGGTGTGTGTGAGTAAGAAGCGACTGTATTTTTTAAAGTGGAGCAGTGTGTGTGAGTAAGAAGCGACTGTATCTTTTAAGGTGAAGCGGTGTGTGTGAGTAAGAAGTGACTGTATCTTTTAAGGTGAAGCAGTGTGTGTGAGTAAGAAGCGACTGTATCTTTTAACGTGGAGCGGTGTGTGTGAGTAAGAAGTGACTGTATCTTTTAAGGTGGAGCGGCGTGTGTGAGAAATACTCCTAAATCAGTTTGGACCAAGATTTTTATATTTTTCCCCATTTACAGAGCTAGGGCTGTGTAAAAACATAGGAGGTTTTTCAGAACAGCAAGCATAAATCTCACCCAGACAATCAGCATAAACATAACTGAACCTAACCCTAAAACAGGAACCTAACTCTGAGCGCCTCAAGACTAGAAATGATGGTGTGTGATGGACGGGAGTTTGCACAGTGACTTTAAAATAACTTCTAATCAAATTTAATAATAGCAAAAATGTTAAGAATATACGGAGCACACATATTATTAACATTCTCACTTACTTTCTTGTTGCATAACAATGCTCTACAAACTACGTACCATATAATTCTCAATAATTCATTATTAAATATATGCCATAATTGCTTAGAATTTTTAAAGATGCTTCAAGAAACAACATCCTGCTCATACATCTCCAAGAGCCATAATAAATCCAGTAAATCTGCTGCAGTCGCTGCTAATATCAGCTGTAAAGTGGACACAGCTATGGTCAGATTCTGATGCCGAGTGTCTGTGGTTCCCGACTGTAAAACAATGAAGTCTCTTTATGCCGCACTCTCACAAAGCCGCGGTCAAGCCACTGTAGTCAGACTTCAGATCATTATAATTACAGCACCAGCAGCTCCAAGACGGCTTTGTTTACTGTGCATGACTGTGTGTGAGTGTGTGTGTGTGTGAGTGTGTGTGTGTGTGTGTGTGTGTGTGTGTGTGTGTCTCAGAGTGTTTTCAGCTCTAGAGAACACTACACTGCTCTCATTTATGACCAGAAGCAGGTAATTGTTCCTCGACACGATTGGAGCCTAATCCTCAGTGTTACAGCGGTCAGAGAGTTTAGAGCTGATGACCAGAGACACTGAGCAGCAGGAGGAGACGTGACCTAATGCAGAATCTATTTCTATCAGTTCGCTAAGTAATTTAAATAATAACAACAACAACACATAACGAGTAAAACAATAATGACTTTAGAAATAATCTTCTCTAAGCTTTTAAGACAAAGAACTGCCTTCATTAAAGGGGACATCTACGAATGTGGGGAAACGATTATCTCTGTGTTGTTTACTTTAAGGATCTCTGTGACTTTTAAGGTGGAATGTTGTGTTTGAGGAGAATAAGACTGTTGTTTTTTGTGTCTGAAGTGTAAATTGTAAGTGTTTATTCCACAGAAACTCATGTGTAACTCGAGCTGTTTACTTTTGTAGCACTTTCGCTCTGTGTTTACTTTCATGCAGTTAGCGCTCTCCTGAATTTAGAGTCAGTTCCACCTTAAGTAATGTAACTGTAACAGCAAAAATAAGTCAGTGTGACCCCCCTATGGAGCAGGAATAGAGCAACATCCTCATCTCGGTTGGTGCTTTTCAGCATTTGGAGTCTCTCCGTTGTCTAAAAACCTCCAGATGGTGTTTCTCTGCCGTGAGCAGAGAGAGAGAAAGCCTAGCACCGGACCCAGACACTTTGTTTTTTTACCCATTTACAGACACTGGGGCTTCGTAAACACATTAGAGCGGTTTCCAGAGCAAACCGACTGCAGAGCAGCACATGGAGAGTTTTATACACAGTGTTTTCTTATTATTAAAATCATGAAGGTGGTTTTTAAAGCTGCATTCCTTTTGAAATTAAAGAGGCCATGCTGTGGAAAGTGCAGTTTTAGTTTAACGTACAGATCGTGGAACGAATGATATCTCACACCTTACAGTCATGTCTCAGTCTCAGGAATCCTGCAAGTCTGACACAAAAGACTCTTCCTAGGATGCGTACAATGTGTGCTAAATATAGCTCATCCTCGGTGGATGTGCACATGAATTTCAAAATTTCAAAAACAAAACCAAGAGCCTAAATCCTGCCATGAGCCATAATCCTAACCCTAACTCAAATCTCCAGGAGGTCTATCTATAACTCAAATCTCCAGGAGCTACAGGACTGTCTCCTGTGTAATGTTCTCCTCCAACAGTTTACAGCACTGTTTCTGTGATTCTCCTCCAGGTTCAGAACAGAGTGTTTGTGTACGTTTACTGAAGTAGCGCCACCAGTGGTCTGTAGGTCACTACCAGGAAAAACAGGGTTGTGTCCGCGACTAAAGGAACATCATTTCCCCAGCCTCAACATCCACAGCTGTAGTGCCTCCACCTCAACCCTGGAGTGTGTGTGTGTGTGTGTGTGTGTGTGAGACCTGATGTGATTAAAGGAACACTAGGTAGGTTTTTGATCCTCCACCTTCAGAAAGTAGTTCACTTTTATAACACTGCCCCAGAATCAAGGGAAGAATGAATAGGGAACGGGAGGCAGGGGTTTGATGGTGGTTTCCTACCCTCCAGTAAAAAGTTACACAGTGCAGTTTCTGCAGTGCTGAGCCTAGGGTAGCATTTCTCCCTGTTACAGCTCAGTGGAGCATCACAGTGATTTCCAAGCTGTAATTTTAAGGTAGTAATATAACATAGTGTCGCTTTAAAGTGCTTTTAACTCTTTGAGGCTCAACACTGAAGAGTCAAGGTTCTAAATCTGACCTCCACTCTTTTCAGTCTTTCCCGTGAAATGCACTTTAATTAAACAAAAGTGCATTCGGTTTCTGAACAGACTCCACCAGCACACGCCTCAGGCGCCAAAACAAAATGTCCACAAACTTTCGGCCTCCTGTTTTACGGCCCCCGGTGGTCTCGGGCTCCAGAGCGGCATATGGTCTCCTGGATGTGGTGCCCACACTTCCTGGCATTAAAGGGGCAACAGTATCCCGTCTGTGGAAAGACAAATTGTCCTGTGCCTGTGGACGCTGCGCTTGGGGAAACAAAGGCCATCTTCCAGGCTTTGACTCTTTGAAAGGGATATTTATTTACAGGGGCCTCTCTTTCGGCCCCCAGCGCCTCGGCCGGCCCCAAAAACACCCCCAGTGGCTTTGGGAGAGTCTGGAAGTGGCGAAAGTTTCCAAACAGGTCAGCTATACACTAATGCCCCGTGCATACAGCTGACTCATTTAGCGGCGCGGGTGTTTCGGTGAGGGCCTGGCACTGGCACGCTCCCCTGGCAGCGCCGGCGGTGCCATCTGCCCAGTTCAGGGGGAAGAAAAGGGGACATAAACGGGAATAAAAGTGATTGAGTGGAGGGTCGGTGCGGCGTAAATGGACGACTGGGTCACTGCAACAGATTGGACGTCCACTCCTTTTTTGACACTTTGACTCCGGACATAAATCGCGGCCCCTGCTCCCGGCTCCTGTGTGAGTCCAGCTGTAAGAGCGGGAACTTCATAAAGTCCGGGGGCTGAAGAAACGCAGCTCCGGAGACGGTGGTGTCGCAATTGTCTGTTTAGACTGTTTACAAAGTGAAGGGTAAAGGCAATGTGCTCTTAAGTGAAAGCACTGGAGAGTCCACCAGCTGTCACTGCGTGTGTGTGTGTGTGTGTGTGTGTGTGTTGGGGGCATCAAATAACAGCAGGCTTCAACACACAGATCATAAATCACACCCAATAAACCTACAGCAGCCGGCCAAGACAACCAATCACAGCCGGGGGTTAAACGGAGCCTGGAGAACTCCACAGCCTCATTTCTCCACGGTATTCCCAGTTTTCCCAGTTCTGGGGGATTATTGATTAAGACGGCACTGAATTGGCAAAACTGACATGAAAAACTACAGTGGGTTTTATCGAAAAGGCTTTGAACAGCGTGGTTTGGAAAGAATAAGTCACTCTAGAACAATGGGGGGATTGTGTGTGTGTGTGTGTGTGGTGTGTGTGGGGGACCTGAACAGAACGGCGTGGAGTGGACAAGGACTGTAGGACACGTAGGAGATGTTAGAGAGTGTAGGACACTCTTCTATGAGTCCAGGCTAAAGTCATATACTGGACCCTCACTAGAAGCAAACCCAGCGTCTCCAAGAGCCCTGTAACGGGAGCGAATGACGTTCAGCGATGTCTGTGGAGCATTAACGAAGTCGGAGCGATGTGACTCAACCCCACCCCAGGTCTGAAACTTTATGTGAGTTTTGCGGCAGCTACAAACAACACCAGGAAGTTTAGAAACTTCAGAAATAATTGTGAATAACAATCTAAATAAAGCCTATGATCATATAGTTCACTCAGACTTTACAATAAGGTCCTGTAAACACCTCCTAATAGTGAACGAGTTTCCAAAATGGTCCCAGATCCTGAGCCTGAGGGCCAGCTGAGATTAATCCACACATCACCTTCTGGTCTGAGATCAGTTCCATTTATTTACACACACTTACAGAGTTAAGGCTTTCACTGCTCATTGCTCACTAGCAGCTCCACACACAACATCTCAGTGCTCCAGCTCCCTCTGGAAACAGAGCTACAGTTGCAGGGCAACTACTGCATTCAGTCTCATTCATCCCACCTCTCCCTGTTGTTGTTGTTTTTTCCTCTTGTAGTGGGTGCATTAACACCTACGCCTTTCCAACTTTCACCAAGTGGGAGAGTTTCTCCACCTCAGCTCTTTATCACCCCCCCCCCAGTGTCTACATGTGCCACACCAAAGCAGAGGTTTATTCAGATCAAGCAGAGATTAATAGCTCACCTTACATAACTCTTAAATCCATATCAGCCTCCAGACGCGTCCTCATCCCGTCTCAGGCCCAGGGTCTGGTTTAGCAGAAAAACAGCTTAAACAAGAAAGCTCAGGTAAACGCTGGATGATTTGGAGAGAGGGAAGAAAGAGAAGCGGCGAGTCGGGACGATAAGAGCCGGGGATTTTTAGCGATTTCGGGATTAGATCCTCGGTAAAGGCATGTTCCAGACTCTCGCTCTTTGATGTGGGACACCTGAGAGGAATGGAGTTTCTAATGAGAGGAGGGACGAGGCCCGAGCGGGCTCCCGGCGCGAGAACAGGTGGATATCATCCAGGCGGCGAGGCTGGGGTGTGTGTTTTTTAATATCAGCGGAGGCCTAAGCCGGTAAACAAAGGCCAAAGTTGGTGTGGACGGACTCTCGCTTCCAGGTGGGCAAAACTAATGCGGCGAGATTCCTCAGCATCTTCCAGAAGCACCAGAGAAATCCTCTTTGCTCTTAGTCCTTAAGCGCCTCGCGGAGTCGAGGTGGCTTGCAACGGATTGTCTTAATCTTTCCCTTTCTGTAAAGAAAAGGGTAAGCCAGGCAGAATGTCAGTCTCTATCAGTCAAAAACCAATTGGTTACAAGGATTTTTTTTGGAGCTAGTAGTTGCTACCAACTTTGTGGAAAGAGAAAAACCCGTAACGTGCTGACACCAAAAGCACCGGCGCAAGCACAGCGCATACATCCCCAGGTAATTTAATGTGTAATCATATGTGTGATTAATCCCCATGTTATGAAGGGGCCAATGCAATTTTGTATGGCCCATCCAGAGGTCAGATAGCTGTTCTGCTGCACTCAGGGCTTTCAGCCGAGGCTTAGCCGTATGTAAATGAGAATGTTGTAGCGAGGCCTTAAAAAAGTGCAGGCAGTTCGCCTCAGATTAGACGCTCAAAATTGTCCCCTGCTATCTGCCTGGCTTAGGGCTGCGCTCCAAAACTCATTACCACGATCGGGTTCGAGACAAGCCCCCACTCGGTTGCCCCGGGGCGCTTAAAAATTCCCAGGACATGATTTTATTGGGCCCCCCTCGCTCCCGTTTCACTTATCTGACCACAGTCCGTCTCCAGGTGGACCCTGGCTCTTCGCGTGAAACTAAGAGCCAATTACGGCCGGTGTCGCTCAGCGGAGCCGGACGGCAGCAGTAAGGAGCAGCACCTGGAGGGGCATGTTTAGCACCAACCTGATAAAAAAAGGAGGGTTAATTAGACTATGGCACGTCCCTTAAGCTCTAGGTGTTGACTCCGCGACTGCTCTATGTGTCCAAAGGTTTGTAGACACTGAGGGATTTCCACTGCTTTAAGATGTAATACAGTGTGTGTGATGAAAGGGGAAACTCTGCAGCAGATTCACAAGAAGCTAATGCTGCTTTTCCACTGCATGGTCCTGACTCCACTGGACTCTACTGGACGGGTCGTCTCTAACCCCGTCTCTAAGGGGAACTGTGAGATTTGGAAACCACAACAACGGCGGTGGTAACGTTAAGCAGTGTTTACTCGTGGTGTATCGGCGTGTTGTTGTTGTTTGGGACTGAACACAGCTCCGTCATCAGTTCAGACAGATCAGTAGAGTTTGTTCCTTCCTTGTTGCAGCGTCCAGCTCTCGCTGGATTCTTTCGTCGGCCACCGATCCAAGGAGCGTTCGAACCTCTTCAAAAGACCACGGCGTCATTTTACGAGCTGCCGTCGTGAGTCGGATAAAAACAAACGTGATCTCTGCTGCAGCTGGAGATTTTACAGATGGAGAGTTGGTGCTGGTCGTCTGCGTTGTGTGGCGTAGAGTGACGACTCTCTCTGGACGATCAGTGCTCTGCAAGGTTTACACGCCACGGTTTAGTCCCTACTCGACTCGCTCTGAACCACGAGAGAACAGCCACTAAACCAGAACCCGCTTCTAGGGACTAAACCGCTTTCTGTCCAGAGAGAGTCGTCACTCTACGCCACGCAACGCAGACGACCAGCACCAACTCTCCATCTGTAAAATCTCCAGCTGCAGCAGAGATCACGTTTGTTTTTATCCGACTCACGACGGCAGCTCGTAAAATTACGCCGTGGTCTTGTACCTGATGGCCGTCCTATTGTTTCTACTGATCCATTTCTATTCAACTGTTCGTTATGAGAGTGTTAAATTGTAAAGTGTAACTTTTGGATGTTGTGAAAAAACGTAAAACAACAAAGAGGAGATCCGTGGTTTTGCTCGGACAGGGCCGGGACGCTGTGGTGGTCTGTTACTGTGGTCTGTGCTGTAGATTCTAGGAGGTTCACTCAGAACACTGTGTACACTGTACCCACAGCTTTAAGACAGAGGTAAATACAACATTAAATAAACAAATAAACACTGTGTTCTGATTGGTCGAGAGGAGGGCAGGAAGTGCGGGTGAGTGTAAAAAGGTGTAGCCGTGTGAGTGTGTGTGTGTGTGTTCATTTCAGGGCACAGTGCCTTCTCCTAAAAAACAAACCAAAATAAAATCAGACTCTGATCTGAGATCAGCTGAAAAAACTGTTCTCGTGTCTTGGGACGGGCCGGTGCAGGTTCTTTATTGGGACTGTGTGTGTGTGTGTGTGTGTGTGTGTGTGTTAAAGGCAGTGAAGCATGCAGAGGTGCAGCTCACAGCAAGCAGCTGCACACATACACACACACTGGACCACACAGAGAGATGCCAATCTCGCTTCCTTTCCCAATCCAGCGCTGATCTGGGTTAAAACTGGAGATAAACGCAGCCGGCGGATGAAAACAAAACAAAACACCAGGGAACGTAAAACCTGTTTCCAGCAGAAGCCAGCGCCGTAGTGACGTTACTGAACATTTAATGTAGTTACTTACAACTCCAAATAGAGCAAGTATTTCCAATTTAATCACTGGGATATTCAGAGTGGGCGTGTCTAGTTTTCTGATTCATTTTCATCAGTTAAATCCCAAGCCTGTAGTTTCTGGACACTTTGGTGCTTTCCCTCTACATTAATCCCTGCAGAGCTCTGATTGGCCAGAGACCTGTCAATCACCAGGATACGCAGAGCTCCAGCAGAAACTCACCGCTTGTAAAATCTCTGAAGTTACAGCAGCGTTCACATTAGTTTTTATCCGACTCTCAGCAGCAGCTCGTAACATTCCCCCGAGGGGTTTCTGAGGAGGGGCAGACGCTCCTTGGGTCGGTGTCTGAGGAAAATCTCCAGCGAAAGATGAACGTGCGACAAGGAAAACTGCTCTGTGAGGAACTGGGGGCAGAACAGGAATCTGCTATTGTTTTACTCTAGAATCCTGCAGTGTATGTGTGTGTGTGTGTGTGTGTTTGTGTGAGCTCTTGTAGGTTTAACACTCTCAGGCACAGCACAGCTCTTAGATACCGCTGTAAAAAGGCCTGGGCGGTAAAAAGTAGTTCCGGTAAATTGGCCCTGGACTGGTTTCTGCAGCGCACACGGTTCCTTTGTGAATTCCTGTGTCTGAGACTTTACGGTGCGTCCAGATTCGGGCGGAAATTAATCTCGGAAAATAAGAAGCCTCTCGATTTAATGCCAGGAATTTGCAAGAGGTTTTCCTCCTTTTGGCCAACGGGAGATTTCTTTAATTCCATTAGTGCAGCTGCTGGCTGGAGCCGAGGGTCTGTGGCACTGGGCTACAAAGTGTGTGTGTGTGAGTGAGTGACACGGTGGGGACCGAACCCAGTTTACACCCTCGTACAGTGGGGACTTGTCCTCCAGCTGGTCCCTCAGTGTCAGTTATTGTAAGTTGAAGACATGCTTTAAAATGTGGTTAAGTTTAAGGTCAGGATTAAGGTCAGGATTAAGGTTAGGGTTAGGATTAACTTTACAAGGATTAGTGCATTTTAAAAGTTCATTTCATATCTCCAGTGAATGAGATGTGATGCCCACAAAATAACAAGTGTGTGTGTGTGTGTGTGTGTGTGTGTGTGAGTTCTGTCATTTACTGATGAAGCTGGTGGTTAAATTCTCTCCCTCTCTTTCTTCATTTATTTTCCTTTTACCTCTGTGCCCTTCTCTTACTCTCTCTCTCTCTCTCTCTCTCTCTCTCTCTCTCTCTCCTCTTTCTCTCTCTCTCTCTCTCTCTCTCCTCTTTCTCTCTCTCTCTCCCTCTCCCTCTCTCTCCATCTCCCTCTCCCTCTCTCTCTTCTTTCTCTCTCCTCTTTCTCTCTCTCTCTCTCTCTCTCTCTCTCTCTCTCTGGTCGATGTTATCACGCGATGGTGCTGTTTCTTCAGTTGCTGCCCGCTGCTGTATCTCTCTTTTTTTCTTCTTTTCTCTCTCTTTTTTTCAATCGATGCCCTTTGATCTGCCCACCTTTGAATCTCAGGCATGGTGGCCTTAGCTGCTGTATCCTGGCTGCATTCTCCAAACAAACATCATCGTCATCTCACACACACACACACACACTCCAGACTTACAGCTACTGAGCCATCAAAAAAGCAGATGCTTATCACCCCCCTCAAATCAGGTGGTAATCAAGCCCGAAACGAGAGCGAGGAAAAAAACACGTCATTAGGAAGTTTTAAGTGCTATAATTTGCACCCATCATCCGGCAGCGCGTCTCTGATTTCCCGAGAAAACCCTGAGCCTCCAACTACATCAAAAGTTTGGAATCAAGGTTTGAATTTTACAGAACTAAAGACGGGAGAAAACACAGAAAAACACGACCGATATTCATCACTTACAGCACTGTCCACACTCAGAGGTCAAAAATGATTTGTGGCAAAAATAAAGTGTGGATCTGGAGGCCACCAACACACACACTGTGAAACAAGACCACCCAGTCTGGTTTCTGCACTCTCCCCAAGTCAGAAACTATGGGACCAAAAAAAAAAGGTGCTAATCTTCTGTCAAGTGCAGAGACTTTAGAATGGCCCCGCCCCCTCGTCTGAGTCTGTCCAATCACAGCGCTGGACCCGTGTTTATGTGAGAGCACAAAGAGGAGGTTAAACTCGGTGAAACAGACACAACGAGCGCGGAGAAATAAGAGCACAGAGTACAAACAGAGAAGAAAGAGAACAGAGTGAAAACGGCTAAAAACCAGAGCTTCTGCTCCTCGCTCCTCACTGCTGTGCGCTCGGGGTCGGGGTGAACAGCGAGCGGCTCATTATCATTTAAAGGAACAGGTGCTGAAAGCGGGCGTTCTGAACAGGGGCTGTTTACACAGGGGGAGAACACTGCTGTGGGGCTCGTGGGGTTTGGACCTGAATGTTCACTCACTGCCTGTTTTAATGTTGTGGCTGATGTTGTGTGTTCTGAATGTGTGTGTGTGGGGGGGGGGAGGGAGGGAGGAAGGGATGGGGGGGGTGGGCTCAGTGGGTGGTGTTTGAGTGAAAGTGAGGTGCTGGAGGTCAGACGGGTTCTTTAATGAGAGCAGAACCAGGCCTCGTTATGGTCCAGAGTGTGATGTGTCAACACGGGATCATGGGAACAGGTCACGAAGGAGGCTTCTCACCATCAGCAGCACTTTCACTCACTGTAAAGACTGTGAGTGTGTGAGGGACATGGTGAATGTGTGAGGGACAGGGTGAATGTGTGAGTGACTGGGTGAATGTGTGAGGGACAGGGTGAATGTGTGAGGGACTGTGTGAGTGTGTGAGGGACAGGGTGAATGTGTGAGGGACTGTGTGAGTGTGTGAGGGACAGGGTGAATGTGTGAGGGACTGTGTGAGTGTGTGAGGGACAGGGTGAATGTGTGAGGGACTGAGTGAGTGTGTGAGGGACAGGGTGAGTGTGTGAGGGACAGGGTGAATGTGTGAGGGACTGTGTGAGTGTGTGAGGGACAGGGTGAATGTGTGAGGGACAGGGTGAGTGTGTGAGGGACAGGGTGAGTGTGTGAGGGACAGGGTGAGTGTGTGAGGGACTGAGTGAGTGTGTGAGGGACAGGGTGAATGTGTGAGGGACAGGGTGAGTGTGTGGTTCTCTGTCCAGTGTTTGTTCTTGAATTGTGCTCAATGACTCTTCATGCAATACAAACACCACTGTATCAGGATGAATGACTTACAGATGATGAATGAATGAATATTTTATTTTAATAAGTTTCTCATTAATCCTTCAGCCGTAACAGTTAGTGGTTGTGCTGTTATTGGTTATTTTTAGTGTTTCAGACAGACAGGTGTTTCAAACAGACAGACAGGTGTTTCAAACAGACAGACAGGTGTTTCAGACAGACAGACAGGTGTTTCAGACAGTCAGACAGACGTGTTTCAGACAGACAGACAGACAGGTGTTTCAAACAGACAGACAGGTGTTTCAGACAGACAGACAGACAGGTGTTTCAGACAGACAGACAGACAGGTGTTTCAGACAGACAGACAGGTGTTTCAGACAGAAAGACAGGTGTTACAGACAGACAGACAGATGTTTCAGACAGACAGACAGATGTTTCAGACAGACAGGTGTTTCAGACAGACAGACAGACAGACAGTTGTTTCAAACAGACAGACAGACAGACAGACAGACAGACAGACAGGTGTTTCAGACAGACAGGCAGACAGACAGACGGGTGTTTCAGACAGACAGACAAACAGACAGACAGGTGTTACAGACAGACAGGTGTTACAGACAGAAAAATGTTTCAGACAAACAGACAGACGTGTTTCAGACAGACAGACAGACAGGTGTTTCAGACAGACAGACAGACAGACAGGTGTTCAGACAGACAGATGTGTTTCAGACAGACAGACAGGTGTTTCAGACAGACAGACAGACAGACAGGTGTTTCAGACAGACAGACAGGTGTTACAGACAGACAGGTGTTTCTGACAGACAGACAGACGTGTTACAGACAGACAGACAAGTGTTACAGACATACAGACAGACAGATGTTTCAGACAAACAGACAGACGTGTTTCAGACAGACAGATGTGTTTCAGACAGACAGACAGACAGACAGACATGTGTTTCAGACAGACAGACAGGTGTTCAGACAAACAGACAGGTGTTTCAGACAGACAGACAGGTGTTACAGACAGACAGACAGGTGTTACAGACAGACAGATGTTTCAGACAAACAGACAGACATGTTTCAGACAGACAGATGTGTTTCAGACAGACAGACAGACAGGTGTTCAGACAAACAGATGTGTTTCAGACAGACAGACAGGTGTTTCAGACAGACAGGTGTTTCAGACAGACAGACAGGTGTTACAGACAGACAGATGTGTTTCAAACAGACAGACAGGTGTTTCTGACAGACAGACAGACGTGTTACAGACAGACAGGTGTTACAGACAGACAGACAGACAGATGTTTCAGACAAACAGACAGACGTGTTTCAGACAGACAGGTGTTCAGACAGACAGATGTGTTTCAGACAGACAGGTGTTTCAGACAGACAGACAGGTGTTCAGACAAACAGACAGGTGTTACAGACAGACAGATGTGTTTCAAACAGACAGACAGGTGTTTCAGACAGACGTGTTACAGACAGACAGACAGGTGTTACAGACAGACAAACAGACAGACGTGTTTCAGACAGACAGTTGTTCAGACAGACAGACAGACGTGTTTCAGACAGACAGACAGGCAGACAGACAGGTGTTCAGACAGACAGATGTGTTTCAGACAGACAGACAGACAGACAGGTGTTTCAGATAAACAGATGGGTGTTACAGACAGACAGGTGTTTCAGACAAACAGACGGGTGTTACAGACAGACAGACAGACGTGTTACAGACAGACAGACAGGTGTTACAGACAGACAGACAGACAGGTGTTTCAGACAGACAGATGTGTTTCAGACAGACAGACAGGTGTTTCAGACAGACAGACGGGTGTTTCAGACAGACAGACGGGTGTTTCAGACAGACAGACAGACAGACAGGTGTTTCAGACAGACAGACAGGTGTTACAGACAGACAGGTGTTTCAGACAGACAGATGTTTTTCAGACAGACAGACAGACATGTTTCAGACAGACAGATGTGTTTCAGACAGACAGACAGACAGGTGTTCAGACAAACAGATGTGTTTCAGACAGACAGACAGGTGTTTCAGACAGACAGGTGTTTCAGACAGACAGACAGGTGTTACAGACAGACAGATGTGTTTCAAACAGACAGACAGGTGTTTCTGACAGACAGACAGACGTGTTACAGACAGACAGGTGTTACAGACAGACAGACAGACAGATGTTTCAGACAAACAGACAGACGTGTTTCAGACAGACAGGTGTTCAGACAGACAGATGTGTTTCAGACAGACAGGTGTTTCAGACAGACAGACAGGTGTTCAGACAAACAGACAGGTGTTTCAGACAGACAGACAGGTGTTTCAGACAGACAGACAGGTGTTACAGACAGACAGATGTGTTTCAAACAGACAGACAGGTGTTTCAGACAGACGTGTTACAGACAGACAGACAGGTGTTACAGACAGACAAACAGACAGACGTGTTTCAGACAGACAGTTGTTCAGACAGACAGACAGACGTGTTTCAGACAGACAGACAGGCAGACAGACAGGTGTTCAGACAGACAGATGTGTTTCAGACAGACAGACAGACAGACAGGTGTTTCAGATAAACAGATGGGTGTTACAGACAGACAGGTGTTTCAGACAAACAGACGGGTGTTACAGACAGACAGACAGACGTGTTACAGACAGACAGACAGGTGTTACAGACAGACAGACAGACAGGTGTTTCAGACAGACAGATGTGTTTCAGACAGACAGACAGGTGTTTCAGACAGACAGACGGGTGTTTCAGACAGACAGACGGGTGTTTCAGACAGACAGACAGACAGACAGGTGTTTCAGACAGACAGACAGGTGTTACAGACAGACAGGTGTTTCAGACAGACAGATGTTTTTCAGACAGACAGACAGACAGACAGACAGGTGTTTCAGACAAACAGATGTGTTTCAGACAGACAGACAGGTGTTTCAGACAAACAGACGGGTGTTACAGACAGACAGGTGTTTCAGACAGACAGATGTGTTTCAGACAGACAGACAGACATGTTTCAGACAGACAGACAGGTGTTTCAGACAGACAGATGTGTTACAGACAGACAGACGTGTTTCAGACAGACAGACAGGTGTTTCAGACAGACAGACAGACAGACAGGTGTTTCAGAGAGACAGACAGGTGTTTCAGAGAGACAGACAGGTATATCATTCACTTCAGCAGTGAGACTTAGACTCAGACGGCTGCTGAAAAATAGAAAACAAAATATGTTTTTCTTTTCTATTATGGCTTTAATACCTGGTGCACAGGTGTGTAAGGTCAAAGGAAGTGGGCCATCAAACATCAGCGCTTTAAATAACACGCCCCCCCACACACACACACACACACACACACACACACACACAGATCTCCTCTTGGCCTTGGTTCAAACACAATCACAAACAAGCAAACTATTTGCCGAAGGAACTTCAGGCTTTGAGCAGTGAGGATTCCCAGAGTCAGAGTGTACACACACACACACACGCACGCACGCACACACACAAGGACACACACACACGCACTCACGCGCACACACACACACACACACCTATTGTGCGTTATCTGCGTAACTAAGCATGAGCAAACAGCTGCATCTCTCTCTCTGACTCTTTCTCCCTCTATATCACTCTCCCTGTCTCTCTCTCTATCTCACACTCCCTCTGTATCGCCCTCTATCTCACACTCCCTGTCTCTCTCTCTGTCTCTCTCTCTATCTCACACTCCCTCTGTATCGCCCTCTATCTCACACTCCCTGTCTCTCTCTCTGTATCTCTTTCTATCTCACTCTCCCTGTCTCTCTCTCTCTCTCTCTCTCTCAGTGTGATATCAGTGTGAAGCCGAGTGTGAGGCGATTGTTGGCCTCAGGAAAGAGCTCCTCTCACATTCGCTCAGAGAACTTTCCAAACAAACAGCTCCCACCAGTTCATCTGTCTGTCTCTCACACACCTGTCTGTCTCACACACCTGACTGTCTGTCATGCACCTGTCTGTCTCTCACACACCTGTCTCTCACGCACACCCGTCTCTCTTATACGTGTCTCTCACACACCTGACTGTCTGTCATACACCTCTGTCTCTCATATACGTGTCTCTCACACACACCCGTCTCTCTTATACGTGTCTCTCACACACCTGACTGTCTGTCATACACCTCTGTCTCTCATATACGTGTCTCTCACACACACCCGTCTCTCTTATACGTGTCTCTCACACACCTGTCTGTCTCTCACACATGTCTGTCTCACACACCTGTCTCTCATATACGTGTCTCTCACACACCTATCTGTCTCACACACAGCCGTCTCTCACACACCTGTCTGTCACACAAACCTGTCTCACACACCTGTTTCTCATATACGTGTCTCTCATACACCTGTCTCAAATACCTGTCTCTCACACACCTGTCTGTCTCTCACACACCTGTCTGTCATACACTTGTCTGTCTCAAATACCTGTCTCTCACACACACACCTGACTGTCTGTCACACACCTGTCTCTCATATACGTGTCTCTCATACACCTATCTCTCACACACACCTGACTGTCTGTCACACACCTGTCTCTCATACACCTGTCTGTCTCACACACCTGTTTCTCATATACATGTCTCTCATACACCTGTCTGTCTCAAACACCTGACTGTCTGTCACACACCTGTCTCTCATATACGTGTCTCTCATACACCTGTCTGTCTCACACACACCTGACTGTCTCTCACACACCTGTCTGTCTCACACACCTGTCTGTCTCTCACACACCTTACACTCTCTAAAACACTGCTCTCCCAAATACGTCTCTCACACACCTGTCTGTCTCTCACACACCTGTCTGTCTCACACACCTGTCTGTCTCACACCCCTGTCTGTCTCTCACACACCTGTCTGCCTCTGACAGACCTGTCTGTCTCTCACACACCTGTCTCATTCTGTTTATCTCATATACATATGCCTGTCTGTTTCATACAAGCCTCTCAGTCTCTTCTACTTTACTTGTCTATCTGCTCATTTACCTGTCTCTCATTCACCTATCCTCTGTCTCACATACCTATACTTAACTGTCTGTCTCTGACTGTCTCTCATATACCCACCTGTCTGTCTGTCTGTTATTACTTTGTGTCACATCTGTGATCAGTGATATTACTGTGTGATTATATATAGATCTGCAGATGTCAGTTATCTGTAGAAAAGAGAGAGAGAGGGAGAGAGAGAGGGTGGATGAGTGGAGTGACAGAACAGCAGGTTGAAAGAAAAGAAGATTTAAGTGAAAGAACTGAAGAGGATGTTGAACATCCTGTGAATAACAAAACAAACATCTCCACCCTCAGAGAAATGAAAAGAGAGAGAGACAGAGAGGGAGAGGGAGAGAGAGAGAGACAGAGAGGGAGAGGGAGAGAGACAGGGAGGGAGACAGAGAGAGCGAGCGAGAGAGAGAGACAGAGAGGGAGAGGGAGAGAGACAGGGAGGGAGACAGAGAGAGTGAGAGAGAGAGAGAGGGAGACAGACAGAGAGAGGGAGACAGAGAGATAGAGAGAGGGAGACAGAGAGAGAGAGGGAGACAGACAGAGAGAGAGAGGGAGACAGAGAGAGAGAGAGAGAGAGAGAGAGAGAGAGAGAGGGAGAGAGGGAGTTGAACTCTGAAGACAAGTGCACACTGAATATGAAGGAGTTTGTGAAAGAAACAGACTGAAATAATCCACCTGTTAATAACATCTTACATAAGGTTCCACATTAAACAAAGTGTACCCTGTACACACCCATCAGCCACAAGATTAAAACCACTGCTGGGTGAAGTGATAACACTGATGGTCTGGTTATCGGTTGGTGCTTTTCAGCGTTTGGAGTCCCTCCGTTGTCTAAAAACCTCCAGATGGCGTTTCTCTGCCGTGAGCAGAGAGAGAGAAAGCCTAGCACCGGACCCAGACACTTTGTTTTTTTACCCATTTACAGACACCGGGGCTTCCTAAACACATTAGAGCGGTTTCCAGAGCAGCACACGGAGAAACTGACGGAGCAGGAGTGGGAGCCGAGGACAACTCTGTTATGGTTATAATGCTTTGGTCAGTCTCCCAAGGGCTTGTGGGGTGTGCAGTGGTCAGCGCCGTCCCAAAGAGAACAGAGGAAGGACTGGCGGTGACCCGGGGGTGGGGGACAGAGCTCAACAGATAAACACCAGGCTGTCGACTGACGGAACTCAAATGCACAGTGTGAACACGCTCAGTGCTGGGGGGGCTTTACAACCCTCTGCCCTACACTTGGCATTGGGCCTGGTTCACTTTAGGCCTGGGTCCTTTCCGCAGAGGGACTCGGGTCTGGAATGTAACACTCAGTCAAAACATGAGTGTGTTTCTGGGAGAGGGAGGAGGGTTTTAGCGGCGTTTCAAAAACACTCCGACTAGGGCTTAAATCTGATTGTGTGAGTCCACAACCGACAACAATTACAGCACACCTGTGTGGGGAGAGGCTGTGTGTGTGTGTGTGTGTTAGCAGGAAGTACAGAGAGTGTGCTGAATGTGCTGTGTGTAAAATACATGGAGCCCATCTCGGAGCTTAGGCTGCGGTTACAGATGTGTTTCTCTTGTGTTTCTCTCCCGAAGCTCGGCTAATGAAAGGGACTTAAGCGGGACTTTGTTTCTGCTCGTGTGATCTATCTCTGAAAGATCGGGCCGTGTTTGCTCGGGTTCGAGAGGAGAAACTAGCCACAGCACGAGGTGGGGGGAGAGAAAAAAAAAAAAAGACGCAGCAGAGCGCAAACACACCGGGCAAAAACAAGCCTCGGCTTGCTGCGGGCTCCGTGTTTGTGGAGGACTGGAGCATTAGGGGTTTATCTAAGGTGTGGTCCACCTTAAGCATTGGTAATTATCCAGGATATGACAGCTGGGGCCTGGCAGCCCGGCCTCGCTTTCACTGCACTCCGCTCCACTCCGCTCGACCCGTGAGGCCCGGAAACAGAGGTTTTCTCAGGAACACTGTTTTTACAGTCCTCTGAGTTCTAGATATTTCTCGTGGTACGTGTGAGGACTGCTGGGAAAATACTGGGAAAACACATTTTCATACGAGTGACAAAACCCCAAGGTTCCACAGGGTCCACAGCAAGGGTCCACAGCATAGGCCTTACTCCACTCTAAATGTTCCCTCTCCTCCACCAGGTGAATCAGGTCCTGGTTCTGGAAGCAGGTTCTTGTTTAGTGGCTGTTCTCTCGTGGTTCAGAGCGAGTCGAGTAGGGACTAAACCGTGGCGTGTAAACCTTGCAGAGCGCTGATCGTCCAGAGAGAGTCGTCACTCTACGCCACGCAACGCAGACGACCAGCACCAACTCTCCATCTGTAAAATCTCCAGCTGCAGCAGAGATCACGTTTGTTTTTATCTGACTCACGACGGCAGCTCCTGGTTGTGTGGATGCACTGAAGTGGGCCACTGTAGCTGCACGTGAGCTTAACATTAGTGAGTGTAAGCTTGTTTCACAGTGTGTGGGCTGGTGGCCTCCAGAGTGATGTCCACAAGAACTGAACGAGTGGTTTTCTCCTTGAATCCGTTACGTTGTAATTACAGAGTTAGAAAACCACAAACTGTGAAAGATGACCCTAAAGCACTGCGCTTCCTTCCTCCGTGTTCACGGTTCTCTCGTCTCACGGCCCCAGGCCATCATTTACTTCGCTCTTAAGGTGGAACCGAAAGATCCGTCCACTGCCTGTGGTCCTTCTCTCCCTCTCCGTCTCTCTCTCTCTCTCGTGAACACTTGTAAAACCACCATCACACACTTTAGTGGGGACAGGCTAGTCATGCTAATCTCCTGTTAGAGAAACTTGAACCTGAGAGGGGCGTGTACAAACAAACAAACAAACAAACAAACAAACGAAGCAGACAGGTCCCGGTGATGGTGCTATTCTCAGCGGAGGAGCTGCGGAAAGGTGAATCCTTCAGCGTAATTAGATTATTCATATCACCAGCCTGCACTAACCTGATTAGCACACACACACACACACACTCCTCATGTGTCAGCGCCTAGGTGACTAGCTTCTCACCAGCCGTTAATAGGCTTGCCCTCATGTTAGCCTATTAGCGCGCTAAAGTGGGAATTAACCAAGGCTATGATCTGTTTGTCCGTCAGCGTTAGCGCTGGTGTTAGCTCACTAGTGCTAATCAGGCTAGTCTGTCAGTGTGAAAAGAAAACACAACATTAAGCCCTTCATTAAAATACAGATAATCCCCCAGAGAGCTGACGCCACGCAACGAAATAAAGCTGAGATGCCGGCGCCGCCGCGGGACACGCCCCAGAACCCTAAACATCACTAGCATCATTAGCATCATTAGCAAGGTGACACGACACCTGACACGTCCTCGCTCGAAGACGGCGCCGAGGCTCATAACCGCTCCACAAAGCAGGAGCCGGAGACTTACTGCAACTCTGTCACACGCCCTTCTGCTTCCATTACACACTCACCCCTAGTGAACACAGCCCACCAGCCACTACATTACAACCATCCCCTGTTTCTACACTCACTGTCCACTCTCTCAGCTCCACTGACCCCACAGGAGCACTGTGTACTTCTACCATTACAGACTTTTGTTGTGGAGCCTTTTTACCCTTCTTCCCCCCTGTTCTTCAGCGCTCAGGACCCCCACAGAGCAGGTGGTGTGTCAGTGTGTGTTGTGCTGGTGCGAGTGGATCAGACACAGCAGTGCTGCTGGAGTTTTTAAACTCTGTGTCCACTCTCTGTCCACTCTGTGAGACACTCCTCCCTCGTTGGTCCACCTTGTAGATGTAGAGTCAGAGACAGTAGCTCATCTGTCGCTGCACAGTGTGTCTCGCTCGTCCTCTAGTCCTTCATCGGTGACACAGGACGCTGTTGGACTGGATGTTTTTGGTCGGTTGACTGTTCTCGGTCCAGACACTGAGGGGTTTAAAAACTCCAGCAGCACTGCTGTGTCTGATCCACTCTACACCAGCACAACACACACTAACACACC
>NC_089815.1:30526891-30531891 GCF_029633855.1 Hoplias malabaricus | reverse complement strand
GAAGTCACTCACACGCTCACCCAGTCACTCACATGCTCACCCAGTCACTCACATGCTCACCCAGTCACTCACATGCTCAAACTCACCAAGTCACTCACACACTCACCCAGTCACTCACATGCTCACCCAGTCACTCACCAAGTCACTCACACACTCACCCAGTCACTCACACACTCACCCAGTCACTCACCCAGTCACTCACACACTCACCCAGTCACTCACACACTCACCCCTGTGGACAGATTCATTCAGTCACTCCACTTACCCACAGAGACCCCAGAGGCAGTGCTCGTCACCCCATAAAATGTATTGTTAGTAGTATTATTACATATTAAATTATTAAAATAATAATAAAAATAATTAATACAGTTTGAAACAAAAATCTCGGCAGAACGTTAGAAGAAGGTGGTGTTCTGTTATGCAGGGAGTGACCAATGAAGCCCTGAGCCAGACAAACATCCGAGCATCACAACACATCCTTCAGGGTTCTAAAAACACACACACACACACACACACCACACAGCCCCCCCACACCCTCCGTGTTCGTCTACATGTTTGACCCGAGGGTCACCCTGCCGGCCGTCACTAATCCCCCACGTTAATGCCCCAGAGAGGAAGTGAGAGCGGCCTGTTTTTCTAAAAGCTTTTCTCATCGTTTCCGAGCCCGTGTGATCAGAGGTGAACAAGAGCGCCTCCCTCTGACGGACACGGGGCACAAGCGACTGGACTGGCCTTTAACCCCAGGACCTGCGCCTTTAAACGTCAACATCTGACAAAACATCTGTGGACACACCACACTCTATTGTTCTGAACATTGCTGTGAGAACATCAGTGAGGTCAGGTCACGATGCTGGATCCCAGCGCACCCCCTTAGCACTTAGAACCGGGAACGGATCCCGTCCGTGAACCCATTTCCACACACATATTTCTTCCTGAACCAGAAAAGTTTGGTCCCAGCTGGAACCAAAGAACAGCTGGAACCGTGAGTGCGTCCATGGGCGAGTCGAGATAACGAAGCTCCAGAAAGAGCTCAGAGCCTGAAATAAAGCGTGATGGAGCAGTGGAGCTGGACGGTCTTTTACAGAGTGTTGTAGAAATAAATAAAAGGAATAAAACAGGAACCTGCTCCATCTCTGTGTGTGTTTCAGTGCCTACTTTTCTCCACTGTTCCCTCTCCGTTTTCTCTTTTCTCCAATGTTTTCTCTTTTCTCCACTGTTCTCTCTTTTCTCCAATGTTCTCACTGTTCCCTTTTCTCCACTGTTCTCTCTGTTTTCTCTTTTCTCCAATGTTCTCACTGTTCCCTCTGTTTTCTCTTTTCTCCACTGTTCCGTTTTCTCTTTTCTCCACTGTTCTCACTGTTTCCTCTTTTCTCCACTGTGCCCTCTGTTTCTCTTTTCTCCACTGTTCTGTTTCCTCTTTTCTCCACTGTTCCCTCTGTTTTCTCTTTTCTCCACTGTTCTGTTTCCTCTTTTCTCCACTGTTCCCTCTCCGTTTTCTCTTTTCTCCAATGTTTTCTGTTTTCTCTTTTCTCCACTGTTCTCTCTTTTCTCCAATGTTCTCACTGTTCCCTTTTCTCCACTGTTTCTCTGTTTTCTCTTTTCTCCAATGTTCTCACTGTTCCCTCTGTTTTCTCTTTTCTCCACTGTTCAGTTTTCTCTTTTCTCCACTGTTGTTTTCTCCACTGTTCTCACTGTTTCCTCTTTTCTCCACTGTTCCCTCTGTTTTCTCTCTTTTCTCCACTGTTCTGTTTTCTCTTTTCTCCACTGTTCTCACTTGTTTCCCGTTTTCTCTTTTCTCCACAGTTCCCTCTGTTTTCTCTTTTCTCCACTGTTCTCTCTGTTTTCTCTTTTCTCCACGGTTCATCTTATTGGCCACTAGAGGTCTCCTTGAATAATGTGATTAACACAAATAGTGCATTGCTCAGGATTTGGGATTGCGCAGCCTCTGGTGGGTGGAACTACAATAACAGGGGGCGCTGTAGGGAAACTGCCTAATGCACCTTTAAAGATGTTTTCGTAAGTGTTCACTAGAGCACCAAAAAGCCGAGGTTACTTTCTATGTTGCTGAATACAAACACCATTGTCCTATGGTTTTATCTTCTTTTTTAAATGGATCTAAAGTGATGAGGTGCAGCTGGTGTGACTCCCCCTCTCCCAGCGCACCTGATGTGTGGTGTAATGTGCCTGGCTCCTGAACCCTGGTGCGATTCGCTGGAACTGGCAACCTTTCAGCGCAGGATTGAAATGTTTATCAATTATCGCTCCATCAGGACGAGCACTTCACTCCTGTAATTGAATCATTAAATAATTTCTGCTTCCGCGGGAGATGCAGAGCCGTTTGCAAACACTCTGTGGTCCCAGCACCCCCCCCCCCCCCCCCCCCCCCCCCACACACACACCCCACAGCCTGGGGCACAGAGCCGTTTGCCAGATTGTTTATTAATTCCCCCCCCCCCGAGTCCCCCCCTCGGTGCAGGGAGCTGTCAGGCCTGGGCCATGTGCCTCTATCTCAGTTGGAGATCTCTCCATTAGGAATAAACGGGAGTGCGGTGATGGAGAGAGAAAGAGAGAGAGGGTAAAAATACATCTGGAAGAAGAAGAGCTCCCTGGTGCGGAGATGCGCTGTCAGAACGGAAAATAGCTGAACGATTGAGGGGCGGGGTGAAGCGTAACATAACGAACGGCTGTATTGAGTTGTCATCCCTGGGACAATGTTGCGACTGTAAGTGCTGAGAGAGAGAGAGAGAGAGGAGAGAGAGAGAGAGAGAGAGAGAGCCCTGAATCTCAGAACAAGGTCTTCAGTGCCTTCAGGTCAAAGAGGAAACCCAACTCTACTATAAGTTTAAATTCTGCAAGTGCCTCTATGGCATTTCCCATGCTACGTTAGCCCTGAGCTAATGCTTTGTGGGCTGTAATAGAACAGAATGATATTCTACTTTTCTACTTTTTGGCCCCCACCGTGAACCAGTGTTTCAGCAAAAAGCAGAGTGTATCATCACTAAACTACATCGACATTATTTAACCCTTACTGTGATTAATTATAGCCACTGCTCTAATATTACAGGTGAGTAAACGTGAGATCAGTCGTTAGCGTTAGCACAGACACTCAGACAGCGGCAGGAGAACGGGGGCGGGGGAGATACGTGGTGTTGATAGACAGGTCTAGCAGCCAACGGTAGATACTTGTTTTTAATCGGACAGCGACATCATAAATCATTCAATAAATGTAAATGTTGTGATGCTGTCCTGGCTTCTTCGTTCGGAGTGTGAAGCGGTCAGTGTGTGGATCAACACCTCTCCTGAGGCCATGGCTGTCGTCTGAAAGAAGAGCGTGAAAACATACGATGGTTCCTACCTTGTCGTTGACACCCACCCAAGTGAGCTCTTCTTTTGGCGCCCAGGTGACGGTTGCTACTGACAACGCCCGCTCTAGGGTTGCGATCAGAAGGCGTCGCCAAATATGAACGGCCCACGAGAACTCGCTGCGAGTTGATTGGCGAGAAATAGACGACTAAAGAGTTTCTAATAAAGTGGCCAGTCTATAGACACAAGCCAGGCGTTTCTAATGAAGTGGCTGGTGTGTGAAGCAACTAGAAGCGGAGCAGCTGCACATGAGTCTGGGGTCAATACCACATACAGCTGCGGGGGTGAGATAGAGCGACAGATGTAATCCCACAGCAGTAACACGTCTCATGTGTGAATGCATGCAATCAAATCCTCACAGCAATGTTCACACGTCTGGCATAGAGCCTCCACTGAAGAGAACCTGTTGAATGAGAAATGTGTCCACAAACCTCTGCAGCATTATGAATACATTATGAGGACAATTATATCCACCACAACAACACTGCACTTCATCGATGGAACACTGCGCAGCAACACAAAAGGACTTAATATTTCACGCGTACCGTTTCTCGCTGTTTGGAATATGATGAGCTGGTTATTTTTAGCTGTAATTAGACGCCTCGGTTGCCAGTTAAAGCTCATCAGAGCTCAGCCCTGAGTTATTCCCAACAGAATCAGGCTAATCACACAGAAATACCACATTAGCGAGGTTATAAACAGGGGATTCTTAAAGCTGCATTACCACAGTGACACATTTCAGCGAGCCGTGACGCTCTCGGTGAAATTCCCAAAAACATTCCGCCCTTCCTCTGGAATTCCTATGAATCCTGTCTTCGCAGGTGGTGGGAGATCCACTCGGCTCCAGGGTCACGGGGGTCAGGAGCTTGTTCTCGTCTCACTTTGATTTCAGAAAGGAAAGGGAAAATGACAGATCTGAACAGTACTGTGTCTAGAACATGGCCGCCATCTTGGAAGCCACCATATTGGATCAAGTGCAGGTTTTTCCAATGGGAAGACGGCCATGGAGCAGATCAAAGAAGACCAGGATTGTCTCAGAAATCGATCGATCAGATTTACAATATCTCTCTTGGTTCAAAAGTTACAAACGATAGGCTCCTCCCCTTTACTCTCTGGAGTTCTCAGATCTGTCATTTTCCCTTTCCTTCAACTTTAGACTCACCCTGTAGAACCCTGAAAACTCGAAGAACCTTTCGCCTGGGACCTTTGCATCATGAAGAGGCTCTATAAGGAACCAATGACAGCTCTTCTGTTGTAAAAATCTTGACATTGTAACAACAGAGGAACCGTTTTTGATGGCGTATAGAACCCTTTACTAAAAGGTGCCGTATAGAAACATCTACAGCACATTCTCCATCATTCCAAAGAACCTTAATGAGGCAACAAACCCTGTAATCATGGGGTTCTATATAGAACCATTTCCTTTACTAAAGAACCCTTGTAGGACCATCATTTGTAAGTGTGGAGGTAGTGCTTTTACCTTAAAACAGAGCCTCTGTTGTCACCACGCCAGGCTCAGCACTGCAGAAACTGCACTATGTAACCTTTGGAAGGGGGTCGGACACCTCCGTAACTGTAGGAGAAGCCCAGGACCAAACATAAGAATTCCACCTGTTGAAAAAAGAGCCCTTGGTGTT
>NC_089815.1:30389137-30445200 GCF_029633855.1 Hoplias malabaricus | reverse complement strand
TCGCTTAAATAAATGATCCAAGAAGCTGATACACACTCTTATCTGAGGTGCCCGTAAATCACCGTTTACGAGTTCAGACTCAAACTCAAATGTAGAAAAAGGTGAAGTTCCCCTGTGAACAGAAGAGAGACGGGTGAGAGTCCTGACTTCGTCACTGATGAAGAATAACACCCCCCCAAAGTTTTGGCTGTGGTTGATTTAGGGTGAGTGATAATAAATGAAAGACGGAGGCTCATACAGACGCTCTTCGGGCTTTAGAAACCGGAGCCGCAGACCTTGGCAAAGCTATTTCCACCGGCGAAATGTTTCGGGAACATATTAAAGCACGAAATATTCGTGAGGGAACGAACGCCACGACGTTGGCCTTGAGCCGCTGCCGCTGTACGCTGTGTGGCATTCTTTCTGGAACATTCAGCCTGGTCTATCGGTCTATTCAGAGAGAGAAGGTGAACACACACACACACACACACACACACACACACACACACACACACACACTCACATATATAAAATAATTCTTTTACAATTCACACACACACACACTGAGGGCAGAGGGCGAGAATGTGGAACATGTTTTAAACCCACCACAATCTCAAGGGCCTCACATTACCCAGAATGCTTTAAGAAGCGTCCAATGCAGCAATTATAGGACATCTGTTAGCCTGGGTAGATTAGCTTAGCTTCGTTAGCATAAAGGTCCTTTTGTGTTTACAGCATGTGATATCTCTAGTATCCCTCCTATGCACAGAGACATTACATCACCCTCATAATTACCTTATTAAACCTCACAAAACTGCAGCTTTTAAGCATTAGCCTCTTATTACTACTTTATTACACAATAATAAATGTGATTTATAAGTGTATCTCTAAAGTGTCCTGACTTTAGTGAGGTCTTACTACAAACATCTGTAATGGGTGAAATCATAAAACCCTTATAACTCTCTTATAAAACCTTACCAAACCAGTAGCAAGAAATTATCAGCCTCTTATTACTACTTTATTAAGCAATAATAATCATGGATTATTAAGGTGTTAAATGTCCCACTTAAAACAAGTGTTTTACCAAAATCACTTTAAATAATCACTCTTCGTAAAACCTTTTTAGTTCTCTTACTAGAATTTCTCAAACCAGTACCTACTTAGTGTGTATTTCTATTACTACTTTATTAAACAATAATAAGGTTACATTTTAGAGGTATTTGGTGTATTTTATAGACCTTTAGAGACATGTGACAAACTTCTGTTACTGGAGAGCATTATAAAACACAAATGTTTTTCTTATTAAATGCTATTAAACCATTAGTTAATAAGTATCTGCCTGTTATTACTACTTTGTTAAGTAGTAATAAAGGTGGATTATAAGGGTATTATTATTAGTCCCACATTAACAAACATGCTTGAGTATTTGGAATTGAAATACATTTGTAATTCTTTTATTAGACTTCACCAAACCAGTAGCTAGTAGGGTTTAACCTTTTATTACTAGTTTGTAAAGCAGGTATAAATGTATATTAAGCATTTTAAGCATTTTCTATTGAAGTTTTAATGGTGAATCAAAGTATAATCAATGCAGAAGTTAGAGATACAGATTTTAGTTCATTTTCAGTGAAAATACAACAATAAATAAACATCCAAACTCATCCAAGGGAATATTAATGCCGAAGAATAAAGTTGAAATTGTGCTGTTGCATATAAACAATAAACAATTGTTTATAAACAATTCAAGTAAATACAAAATAACACATTATTAATGCCGAGCTCTGTATGAAGCTCAGAATAAAGAAGAGTAATTAATATGAGTATTTCTAAGAGTCCTCTCTCCTGAGTAAACAGCTACAGCTCTGTGTCCAAGCCCCCCACCGTCAACAGAGACATGTCCCACGTTTCATCGTCTGGTTTCTCCAAACAAAAGGATCTTCAGGTCTGAAGGAGAACAAATGTGATTTCAGGGCTAATCAAAGCTGGACGGCATGCTTTACTTCCTCCAATAAAGATAAGAAAATGGCTGTGAACCCCCTCCGACATCATTTCACATGGATCTGCTTTCAGCCGTGAGAATTAACCCTTTCTGCCGCAGGGCCGAGGGACGGAGCCCGGGTCGGGTTTCGGTCTCAGTGACCAGTAGAACGACAGACTGTCGGTCGCTCACTCAGCAGAACTGACCTGTAAGAGGATCTCCATCATCCACAGGAGCCCTTCTGAAGACTACCCACCCGGGGACTAGAACCCTGCGTGAGCTCAGAAAAACTGATCTATGAGAAAACGCTGGAGATTTCATTTATAACACCTTTATGACACATGCATAACTAGTGATGAAGTGTACGTATGGAGTTCATTTTTCAACAGAGCGATCGATGAAACAGTCACAGCATCTTTTAAATCAGAGGACTGTGGTGTGTTCTCCCTGTGTCTGCGTGGGTTTCCTCCGGGTGACTGTCTGTGAGGAGTGTGGTGTGTTCTCTCTGTGTCTGCATGGGTTTCCTCCGGGTGACTGTCTGTGAGGAGTGTGGTGTGTTCTCCCTGTGTCTGCGTGGGTTTCCTCCGGGTGACTGTCTGTGAGGAGTGTGGTGTGTTCTCTCTGTGTCTGCATGGGTTTCCTCCGGGTGACTGTCTGTGAGGAGTGTGGTGTGTTCTCTCTGTGTCTGTGTGGGTTTCCTCCGGGTGCCTCCCACGCTCCAAAAACACACGCTGGAAGGTGGATTGGAAACTCAATAGTGTCTGTAGGTGTGAGTGTGTTTAAGTTGTGTGTTGCCCTTTGAAGGACTGGTGCCCCCTCCAGTGTGTGTTCCCACCTTGTGCACAGTAATTCTGGGTAGGCTCCGGACCCACCACTGCCATGAACTAGATAAGAGTTACAGACAATGAATGAATGATCTACAGATTATAATGTGAGATTATAGAGGATTACATGCAACAAACTAAACCTTAAATCGTTAAAATCATTACATTTTATAAGATTAAACACACTTTACAATCAACACTCAACACTAAATCCATACACACACACACACACACACACAAACACACACACACACACAGACACACACACACAAACACACACACATACTGGTGAGAAGTGGCAGCCAAACGCGCACAGCGTGCTCTCGGCCATCCACCTGGAGAACTGCATCAGGCACTAGAGCTTCACCCAGGAGAGAGCGCCATTCTATATCTCACACACTCATTCACTCACACATTCACTCACACACTCATTCACTCACACATTCACTCACACACTCATTCACTCACACATTCACTCACACACTCATTCACTCACACACTCATTCACTCACACATTCACTCACACACTCATTTACTCACACACTCATTCACTCACACACTCATTCACTCACACACACACAGACACTCATTCACTTACACACTCACTCTCACACACACACAGACACTCATTCACTTACACACTCATTCACTCACACACTCATTCACTTACACACTCATTCACTCACACACTCATTCACTCACACACACACAGACACTCATTCACTTACACACTCATTCACTCACACACTCATTCACTCACACACTCACACACACAGACACTCATTCACTTACACACTCACTCTCACACTCATTCACTCACACACTCACTCTCACACACTCATTCACATACACTCACACACTCACTCTCACACACACACTCATTCACTCACAACAGGACAGTTATTAAAGATAATTCACAATGTTTTTTGGCAGTGGGAGAAAACCCAGGCAGACGCTGGTGAATAAAGAACACAATAACAATGAGAAGGAGTTGAATGTGTGTAAACAGATGAAGTGTAGCTGCACATGAACCTAATGTCCATGCTCCACGAAAAGTGTGACCATCAAAAAATGATGTTTTTGCGGCTGCCATCAACTCCTCACTGCAATGTTCGAGCCCTCTCCAGAAGATCAGAGACAGTTGTAGTGAGAACACAGGGACAGAGCCTGATAATGTACTTCACTCCGGAAGAAATGTAAATAAGATTTTCCTCGTTTTCATTTTGTTCCCTGGCGCCCCCTAATGGTGGATCTCCAACCCCAGCTCCACCTCTGACTGAAACCCAGCAAAAATAAACACTGAGAACCCCTAATAACAAACACAGGCCCCTGGCTGCTTCCCTCCGGCCCCAAACCCACACTTTTCGTCTCCAGACGGCAGCCGCTCGCTGAAAGCTTTAAAGCTTTTTATTCTGTGTTTTCAGAGAGAGTCGAAAACACATCCCACCCACTTTGGCGGAGAGAGGGGGGAGAGGGAGGGCGATGGCACCCAGAGGGGAGGCTGATTGTAAAAGGGCGTCATTGAGAGAGGATGGAGCTGTCGTAGGAGTCGCGGAGGTGCTGCGAAAAAAGACTCCACTCCGGGCTCCGGGAGCTTGAAAGCAAAGGTGAAACAGAATCTGAAAATTGCAGAGCAGCGAGAGAGGAGGCGGCTCTCGTTGGGCAGGAGCTGAAACCTCATCGCCGGGATCGCCTTTCCGCCGTGTTTTCACGGCCGGGTCAGCTGACCGCAACCCCAGGGCGCCATTGGTCGAAGCCCTGTAATGATGTAACCAGAGTGTGTGGGAACCCTGGCTTCGGCGAGTGATAAACGCTACTTTCCCACTCCCTCGGACCAGAATTAACCAGGCCGTCTCGGCCCTGACGCGGGTTTATCACGAAATCCTACCTGGGCCTGGGCTGTGGAGGGGGAGGGGGGTGGAGGGGGTTAAGGCTGTGGTTTCACTGTTTATTCCTGCTCTATTTAAGGTGGCAGGGCTCACGGCTTTTTAGCCTCAGCTCAGTGGGTGGGAGAGACTTCTCAGAGTCCTGTTTCCATTATTGTGTCCACTTTGCTGAAGTTTCTACAGAAATTATCTCATAATTAAACAAAGAGACAGAGCATGTGTTTGGTGAGAAAGGCTCAGTTCTAGAGGCGAATGGAACCACACGTTCTCCTCTAAACCCTATTCTAGTGTTTACCATTAACATTTATTTACAATGTTATTTTTAATATTTCTAAGGTTCAGCTCAAATCTCAAAAGTCAGAGAGCATTCTGGTTCTGGTCCGGCCCACAGTCTACTTGAGTACTCAACTCTACTCTAAACTCAGGTCCTGGTTCTGGAAGCGGGTTCTTGTTTAGTGGCTGTTCTCTCGTGGTTCAGAGCGAGTTGAGTAGGGACTAAACCGTGGCGTGTAAACCTTGCAGAGCGCTGATTGTCCAGAGAGAGTCGTCACTCTACGCCAAGCAACGCAGACGACCAGCACCAACTCTCCATCTGTAAAATCTCCAGCTGCAGCAGAGATCACGTTTGTTTTTATCCGACTCACGGCGTCAGCTCGTAAAACGACGCCGTGGTACTTTGAAGAGGTTCAAACGCTCCTTGGATCGGTGGCCGACGAAAGAATCCAGCGAGAGCTGGACGCTGCAACAAGGAAGGAACAAACTCTACTGATCTGTCTGAACTGATGACGGAGCTGTGTTCAGTCCCAAACAACAACAACACGCCAATACACCACGAGTAAACACCGCTTAACGTTACCACCGCCATTTTTGTGGTTTCCAAAGCCCACCGTTCCCCTTAGAGACGGGGTTAGAGACGACACCAGGTACATTTCAGGGGGGAGCTGTGGGAATCCATCCACAGACCAAACAGAGAGTAGAGGCCAGTAGAGTCCAGTAAAGTCCAGTAGAGTCTAGTATAGTCCAGTAGAGTCCAGTAGAGTCCAGTAGAGTCCAGTAGAGACCAGTAGAGTCCAGTAGAGTTCAGTAGAGACCAGTAGAGTCCAGTAGAGTCCAGTAGAGACCATTAAAGTCCAGTAGAGTCCAGTATAGTCCAGTATAGTCCAGTAGAGTCCAGTAGAGACCAGTAAAGTCCAGTAGAGTCCAGTATAGTCCAGTATAGTCCAGTAGAGTCCAGTAGAGACCAGTAGAGTTCAGTAGAGACCAGTAGAGTTCAGTAGAGACCAGTAAAGTCCAGTAGAGTTCAGTAGAGACCAGTAGAGTTCATTAGAGACCAGTAGAGACCAGTATAGTCCAGTAAAGTCCAGTAGAGTTCAGTAGAGACCAGTAGAGTTCATTAGAGACCAGTAGAGACCAGTATAGTCCAGTAAAGTCCAGTAGAGTTCAGTAGAGACCAGTAGAGTTCATTAGAGACCAGTAGAGACCAGTATAGTCCAGTAAAGTCCAGTAGAGTTCAGTAGAGACCAGTAGAGTTCCGTAGAGACCAGTTGAGTCCAGTAAAGTCTAGTATAGTCCAGTAGAGTCCTGTAGAGTCCAGTCCTGTACAGACCTGTAGAGTCCAGTAGAGTCCAGTAGAGTCCTGTAGAGACCTGTTGAATCATACTTGATTGTATTCAATTAAAGTAGTTTGTGGACATTTACAATAACAAAAGAGTTTAATTATGAAGTGTGTGGTCCACCCAATGACACACTGTCCATTTGAGAACTTTTAAAGGAGAGATGAGTTTTAAAAAATACTTTAGATAATTAAATAAATAAATAAATAAAGCAGAGTGACTGTAAGTAGTGACTATAGCGTTCTGAGAACGAGCCTCTTTCTCGTGACGGGACACTGCTGTTTTTGGGATCGGAGCATTGGAGACCATCACCCTTTAGAGAGAGACCCCCCCCCCCCCTGAATCTCCATCCTGTTCTCGACTGTGGAGACGAAGCCGGGCACTAATTACCACAAGGCTTTAGCGTTTGTACTGATGAGGGGGAACATAGCTGAGATGCTAAAGCTCGCACACGAAGCTTCTCCTTAATCACCGGCGGCCTTGAGCCCCGCGGCTCCTCCACGCTCGCAATTACAGCAGGACCATTAGCGCCGCTACGCCACGGCTATTGTGTCAACTCTTCTCCGCGTCCCTTCCAGATGTTACTGGACAATGCCTCTGATCCTCAAGCGTCTCCGTTTCCTCGTCTCCTCGCTTTTCATTTCCTTCCTTTCTCCAAAGTGAGCTGATCAATGGAGCAGGGCTCAGAGACGCAGACCACGCCGTCCACCGTCCACTGTCTCCACAGAACACTTCTCTTTACTCAGAGCTGAGCTTTAAAGAGTAGTTTGGACACTTTTGGTCCCACGTGTCTCCAATGAAGGACCCAGCTTTACCCTTCAAACAGAGGACACAGAGGAGGACGGGTAGAGAGCGATGGACCAGGGGACAGGGCCAGATTGGGGACAGGGGGACGGATGGGGGACGGGGGACGAGCTCAGGAGGAAGGGGTTTATGAGGATGAACTCTAAGGACAGAGGAAACCCCAGCAGCAGGTTCCTTCAGTTCTGGACCGTCGCTGTTAAACAGAATGAGACCGAAAGGATCCTGTTCCATGGCGTGGTGCTGGTGCAACAGTTCCACACGTTTCCACTGCAGTAAAAATGGTTCTAGATGGGTTATTGGTGCTGTTCAGGCCCCATAACCTCTCTGATCCAGAACCTAAGACCCTGTGATAAAGGGCAGGTCCTAAAGACGTCATGTAAATCTGTTTACCCATGTTCCACCGCTTAAAGCTGGAGAACCGCAGCAGTCGACCTCCACCAGTGCGCTGCAGTGAACCTGAACTTAACCCTGAACCTAATTTAAACCTAGACTTAAACCTAAAGCTAAACCTGATCCTATTACGCTCCAAAAGATTAGAAACAGCAGAGTGTTGTGTTTGTGTAACTCTCTGACGAACAGGTTACAGCTCTGTTTCTGTGATTCTTCTTCAGGTTCAGTACTCAGAGTTGGTGTGGATTTAGAGCAACAGCGCCACCAGTGGACGGGAGCTCCCTTTCAGTCAGAACCAACCAGAAGAAATGTGGGGAATATATTTTCAGTCGTATGGTTTTTGAAGAACATTTTGGAGTTTGTCTGAAGTTGTTTTAAGTGGAGAATGTTTCTCTTTGTTTCTATAATGCATTTATTAATCTGTATTTATTCATCTGTTATTTATTGATATTTATTTAAGAATCTGTACACAATTACAACTTCACCAAACGCTCCACATCATTCCGCACTTTCAGCCAAAACAGTGCAGTTTTCATTGGAAATGAAGTCACGTTGTTTTCCGAGACACTGACTTTCATCACATCAGTGTTATTTGTGAAGGTCTGAATATCTCTGAGATTCTGGAAAGTTCTCAGAAAAGCAGCGTCCTGCAGAAGGAGCGCATTCCTATGGTTCTTTTTTCCACAATCGCTCCGAAATTAGTGAAGCAGACGAGAAAAATGCTAATGAGGGACGCATCACTGAGCTGTGTCCTCCCTGGGGGAGGGGGGAGGGGGGGGGGCACAGATTCGTCTAAACCCACTGTGCACTACATTCCTCCATTAAAGGACTCAGAGCTCAGAGAGAAAGAGAAAGACGGGGAGAGTTTAGAAAATGAGAAAGTAAGAGATGTTTGGAGAAGATACAGAGATGAGATGGAGGGAGGAAGAAAGAGAAAGAGAGAGAAAGAGATTCAACACTGAGGTCAGGAGGGGAGAGAAGCAGGATGAAAGAGGGAGAGAGAGAGAGAGAGAGAGAGAGAGAGAGAGAGAGAGAGAGAGAGCAGGAGAGAGAGAAAAGAGGGGGTAGAGAGAGAGGGGGAGAGTGGGAGACAGAGGGAGAGAGAGAGGGAGGGAGGGAGAGAGACAGAGAGGGAGAGAGAGAGAGAGAGAGAGAGAGAGAGGGAGAGAGGAAGAGAGAGGAGGAGAGAGGGAGACAGAGAGAGAGAGAGGGAGAGAGAGAGACAGAGAGGGAGACAGAGAGAGAGGGAGAGAGGGGGAGAGAGGGAGACAGAGAGAGAGAGAGGGAGAGAGACAGAGAGAGGGAGAGAGAGGGGGAGAGAAAGAGAGATGGGGAGAGAGAGGGGGAGAGAGAGAGAGAGAGAGAGAGGGAGAGAGAGGGGGAGAGTGAGACAGAGAGAGAGAGAGGGAGAGAGACAGGGAAAAAGAGAGAAACTGAAAGGGAAACACTGAGGTTTGGGGATCAGCAGATGAACTTTTTTCAGAACTTCTGTCAGAACACAGCGCCGGTCGCTCCCTCAAAGCCACGTGGTGCTGAGGGACAGGCCGTGTCTCTAAGGTCTCTAAGGTTGGGGACAGTCTTCGCGGGGACAGTGAGACACTACGGCGGGACACACTCAGGGTGTAGAGTTGAATAACAGTGAGATCCACTCGCTCAGGTTTGGTGACGTCTGGGGGAAGAGCAGAGGAACTCCAGCAGCTCAGATGTAAATGAGCTGGAGAATGAATAGAGGAGTGAGGGGTGGTGGAGGAGTGGGGACTGACCGAGGAGTGAAGAAGAGAAGGAGTGGGGGAGTGGGGAAGGATCCAGGAGGGGGCAGCTCTTTCTTTCTTTCTTTCTTTCTTTCTTTTGCTCAAACTCCTGTAGATCACCATACGCCAAACTGTGTGCAGAGAATAACAATGAGGGAGGGGGGAGAGAGAGAGAGAGAGAGAGAGAGAGAGAGAGAGAGAGAGAGAGAGAGAGAGAGAGAGAGAGAGGCAGAGAGAGAGGGAGGAAGAGAGAGAGAGAGAGAGAGTGAAAGAGAGAGAGAGACAGAGACAGAGAGACAGAGAGAAAGAGAGAGAGAGAGAGAGAGAGAGAGAGAGAGAGAGAGAGGCAGAGAGAGAGGGAGAGAGAGTGAGAGAGAGAGAGAGACAGAGACAGAGAGAGAGAGAGAGAGAGAGAGAGAGAGAGAGAGGGAGGGAGAGAGAGATAGAATGAGAGTGCGCGAGACAGAGAGAGAGAGAGAGAGTGAGAGAGAGAGAGAGACAGAAAGAGAGAGAGAGGCAGAGAGAGCGAGAGACAGAGAGAGAGAGAGAGAGAGAGAGAGAGAGAGAGAGAGAGGGTGACCTTGAAATAAAAACCAGAATGAGAAATATTAGTTATTAGGGATAATAGAGATATTAGATATGAGACATAATGAGATATAATGAGAAATAAAGATATAGAGAGTGTTCATTGGCCAAAACACTGGAATAAACAGTGGAATAAAATTGACAAATCACTGAAGCTGGATCACAGATCTGTGTGTGTGTGTGTGTGTGTGTGTGTTTGAGAAAGAGAGAGAGAGGTAGAGTTATGATATTTAATACATATTTCAGCAAGAATAACATGTAATCTACTGTCTGACCTCAACACTGTGTTCACGGCCCTCAATAAAACCATCAATACGTCACTAGACTTTTATGTGACAATTATGGGAGGACGTTGTGGCCGTATTTATAAATATAGCCAGCAGAGGGCGCACTACTGAAGCTACTGCTCCAACTTTCGACTTTGACTTTTATTCATTTCAGTCGTTTTTTAACAGTTTGATTTGTGTGTTTAATTTTTTTTAAAAATGGCCAAAATATTCATCACTTATTCGATATTTCCCCTTAAATGTTAAAGTAGCATAATAAAGGTTTTTGGAGGTTTGTGCAGCTGGTGGGAGGAGGTTTTTTGGGGGTGTTGGAGTGGTTTTGTGGAGTGAGGTTTGTGATTATCGCTGGGGCTTTTCTGAGGAGGTGAAGGGGTTATTTTGTGTTTTTCTGTGGGGTGTGTTTTTTTGTTTTGTTGATTTTTGGGTGGTTTTTGGACGTTTATTTGTTTTGTTTTGTTTTGTTTTGTTTTGGAGCAGATGTTTTGTTGGGTTTTTAAGTTTTGGATGTTTTTCCGCTTGTTTGTGTTTTTATTTTGGGGGGGTATTGTCTGACGGGGGAGGGGCAGGTTTGGACGGACAGGGTTTAGCACAGGTGTCTAGATCAGCTTCAAAATAATAAACTCCTTCCCCACTGGGTGCTTCCTTTCCCCTGGTCTTTATTCCCGGCCGTTAAGACGAGTTCAGACAGGAATCCCGACCCCCCCCACCCCCCGCTGCTGCCCTTATAATGGAAGGGACAGGGGCTCAGACCCTCGTTTGTGGACAGTGCTGTGAATACAGTCTTGTTAGGGCCCGTGTTTCTCTTCACACCCAGTTACAGCGTCTGCTCACGGCCTCACACCTCTGTTTACGGGCGAGCGTTAAAATAAAACCTCAGTGGGACGCGGTGGGGTGTGGAGGGCCGGGGAACTCTGGTTTGTTTACAGTATTTTACTCGTTCTGGGCTCGTAAACACGAGGCAGTGACACGAGGGGGCGATATCTGTAACATTCACAAAGAAATAAACACCAGGTTAACACCAGCATCTCAATCAGTAACAAGATCCTTAAAGATCACACTCACAGCCGCTGTGGCTTCCTTCACTAACATTAATAACACAGACACTGAGGTCCAGAGAGTGGCGCATTTACATTCATTCATTCATTCATTCATTCATTCATTTATTCGTTCATTCTTTTCATTCATTTATTCATTTTCAGTAAGTGCTTCATACAGAACAGAGTCACTGTGGGTCTAAGGCAGAAACACACCCTGGACAGAGCACAGCACACTCACCCTGTCACTCACACACTCACCCTGTCACTCACACACTCCCCCAGTCACTCACACACTCACCCTGTCACTCACACACTCACCCTGTCACTCACACACTCCCCCAGTCACTCACACACTCACCCAGTCACTCACACACTCACCCTGTCACTCACACACTACCCCAGTCACTCACACACTCACCCAGTCACTCACACACTCACCCAGTCACTCACACACTCACTCTGTCACTCACATACTCACCTAGTCACTCACACACTCACTCTGTCACTCACACACTCACCCAGTCACTCACAGACTCACTCTGTCACTCACACACTCACCCAGTCACACACCCACTCACCCAGTCACACACACACACTCACCCTGTCACTTACACACTCACCCAGTCAAACAACCACTCACCCATTCACACACACCCTCACCCAGTCACTCACACATTCACCCTGTCAGTCACACACTCACCTAGTCAGTCACACAATCACCCAGTCACTCATACACTCACCCAGTCACACACCCACTCACCAAGTCACACACACACTGACCAAGTCACTCACACACTCACCCTGTCACTCACACACTTAACCTGTCACTCACACACTCACCCTAATCACTCATACATTCACCCAGTCACTCACACTCTCACCTAGTCACTCACACACTCACCTTGTCAGTCACACACTCACCCAGTCACTCATACACTCACCCAGTCACACACCCACTAACCAAGTCACTCACACACTCACCCTGTCACTCACACACTCAATCTGTCACTCACACACTCACCATGTCACTCACACACTCACCCAGTCACACACCCACTCACCCAGTCACACACACACACACACTCACCAAGTCACTCACACACTCACCCAGTCACTCACACACTCACCTAGTCACTCACACACTCCCCCTGTCACTCATACACTCACCCAGTCACACACTCACTCACCCTGTCACACACACACTCACCAAGTCACTCACACACTCACCCAGTCACTCACACACTCACCCAGTCACTCGCACACTTCCCTAGTCACACACACACTCACGCAGTCACTCACACACTCACCCAGTCACTCACACACTCACCCAATCACTCGCACACTCCCTTAGTCACACACACACTCACGCAGTCACTCACACACTCACCCAGTCACACACCCACTCACCCAGTCACACACACACTCACCAAGTCACTCACACGCTCACCCAGTCACTCACACACTCACCCAGTCACTCGCACACTCCCCTAGTCACACACACACTCACCCAGTCACTCACACACTCACCTAGTCACTCACACACTCACCTTGTCAGTCACACACTCACCCAGTCACTCATACACTCACCCAGTCACACACCCACTCACCCAGTCACACACACACTAACCAAGTCACTCACACACTCACCCTGTCACTCACACACTCAATCTGTCACTCACACACTCACCCTTTCACTCACACACTCACCCAGTCACACACACACACACACTCACCAAGTCACTCACACACTCACCAAGTCACTCACACACTCCCCCTGTCACTCATACACTCCCCCTGTCACTCATACACTCCCCCAGTCACACACTCACTCACCCAGTCACACACACACTCACCAAGTCACTCACACACTCACCCAGTCATTCGCACACTCCCCTAGTCACACACACACTCACGCAGTCACTCACACACTCACCCAGTCACTCACACACTCACCCAGTCACACACCCACTCACCCAGTCACACACACACTCACCAAGTCACTCACACGCTCACCCAGTCACTCACACACTCACCCAGTCACTTGCACACTCCCCTAGTCACACACACACTCACCTAGTCACTCACACACTCACCTAGTCACTCACACACTCACCCAGTCACTCACACACTCAGCTAGTCACTCACACACTCACCCAGTCACTCACACACTCACCCAGTCACTCACACACTCACCCAGTCACTCACACACTCACCTAGTCACTCACACACTCACCTTGTCAGTCACACACTCACCCAGTCACTCATACACTCACCCAGTCACACACCCACTCACCCAGTCACACACACACTAACCAAGTCACTCACACACTCACCCTGTCACTCACACACTCAATCTGTCACTCACACACTCACCCTGTCACTCACACACTCACCCAGTCACACACACACACACTCACCAAGTCACTCACACACTCACCCAGTCACTCACACACTCACCTAGTCACTCACACACTCACCCAGTCACTCACACACTCACCCAGTCACTCACACACTCTCCCAGTCACACAAACACACTCACCCAGTCACTCACACACTCAGCTAGTCACTCACACACTCACCCAGTCACTCACTCAGTCACACAAACACACTCACCCAGTCACTCACACACTCACTCAGTCACACAAACACACTCACCCAGTCACTCACACAATCACACAGTCACTCACACACTCACCCTGTCACTCACACACTCACCCAGTCACTCACACACTCACCCTGTCACTCACACACTCACCCTGTCACTCCACTTTTTAAACCCTACAGATGTTTCTCATTAGTGCCCTAATAATGATTAATATATAACAGTGTAAACTCAGAGTAACAGAGTGCAGATGTAAACTCAGCCACTCTCCTGAGAACTCAGTGAGCGCTGCGGAGACTATCGTGAGCCCAGAGCGAGGCCGGCGCGGCCAGTCCTCCCCGAGACGTGGAGTCTCTGTTTGTGAGAGAGATGTTCCTCAGAGCGGAGGCTGAGTTATTTGATTAACCGTTATCAAGCCACTCCAATCACACGCGCTTAATTATTTGCCAGTAATTACAAGCTTTGGCAAATAGCATTATTTCAATTAGTGCAGTAATTTATCAGAGTCGTCCTGAAGCCTAGCGGCGCTAATTACTGCCGTTTGGCAACGACGCTGCTCTCCCGGGATCAGGTGTTTGGACCCGGCGCCGGAAACCAACAACCGCAGGGGCTTTAGGAGCAGTGCTCAGATTAAAACATCAGATCTCTGATTATAACTTTACAGCTCCGACTAGAGCCGGGGTTCACCACAGCACCTAGCTCTCAGTGGAAGGTTTGAGCTCTCAGTGGAAGTCGATGTATAAAGACGTTATTGAGAGTAATTTTGGAGCGTTTCTATTGGTCATTCGTCATGAGATTTACACACAGTGTGAAGGAGAGATGATGCAGTAACTAAACATCCACAAACACTGAGACACAGGGTTTGATTTTTTACCCGAACAGACTTTGGATCTAACTCTGCAGTTCCTTAGGCTATAACTCCAGAATTATTCATTCATTCATTCATTCATTGTCTGTAACTCTTATCCAGTTCAGGGCGGCGGTGGCTCTGGAGCCTACCCAGAATCACTGAGCGCAAGGTAGGAACACACCCTGCAGGGGGCGCTAGTCTTTCATAGGGCTCCAGAATTAAAAGAGCACAAATGTTTCTTTTAAAGGCACAAATGCAGCACTAACGAATGAGATCAATTTGAAAACTAATGAGGGGCTGTGTTATGTAACAGGTGATAACCTACACGGTGTAAAACGATTGTTTTTACCGGACCACCTACCGGGCCGGCCCAGAACCGGCATTATCTCTTACTGCCTGATTCCTAATGTTGAAATGTAGGAACGTTATTTTACCTTCTGCTGTTAGTTCAGCCATATCTCACAAGGTGGCGCTACTACACCATCTGTTGTTAGTTCACATAGTGCTTTTCCACCAATGAGGAAAACTAAATTTGGAACCGCTCGCGAACCAGAAAAGTTCGTTCCCAGCTGGAACCAAAGAAGAATTGGGTGTTCAGGGCGAACCGTGACGTGGTCCGCGGGCGTGTGGAGGGTTACTTCAGGAAAGAGCTCAGAGCCTCACACACAGCGTTATCACCCAGAGGAGTTGGACACGGCCATTTACACCATTTCAATAAATAAATAATAGTAAATAAAACAGGAACATGCTCCGTTTGTGTGTGTTTCTGGGGCTGTGTTTGCCGTTTGTCAACATTTCTCTGCTGTTCACAACCTCAGCCGGACGCCTCGGAACTCAGGAGGACTGCTGAATTTGTTGTATTTCATGTGAGTGTGGGTCTTTGCCTGAAATACTGTGAAGGGAAGTGGTGGGCGGACATTTTGTGGTACAACAGCCTCCTTTAACTTCACCTGCTTTAACCTGTTTCACTGAATAAATAAGATACAATTCTTAAAATGAACAAAATGTTCTTGGTCTTTGTTCTTTGGTGGTAGATTGTCTAGTGTTTATTTGTAAATAAAATGAACAGGAATAACACTGAAGCTGGTGTGAGGTGTTACGGGGTCTTGAGTGGTTGTTGTGAGTCCTGCTTCTGTAACGTCCTGTTCTCTGACAGCTGTCCTGCGCTCGGTAACTGACCCACTGCTTGTGTTAGGTGTGAAGTGAGAGAGTGATGCTGTAGGTGAGCTGTGTTTAATTTTACAGACCTGTTGATTCACAGTGTTCGTAAAGCTCTAACACACACACACACACACACACACACACACACACACACACATATACACAGAGGGGGGATGGGGCGGAGTTTAAGATCAGATCAAACAGCTGATATTCGGACGCTCGTCCAGCTGCTGTGGTTTTTCCAGAACAGAGCCGCCGGCGTGTTTACTGAAGCATCAGAGCAGCTCCAGGTGAGCAAACGCTGAGCCCTGTGTGTGTGTGTGTGTGTGTGGATGTGCGTGTGAGTGTGTGTGCCGCAAGGCACTGCCCTGTCTCACTTTCATCCTAATCCATGATACACCACAGAACTAACAATGCTTCAAAACAGCACCTAACAACCACTCTCTCTCTCTCTCTCTCTCTCTCTCTCTCTCACACACACACACACACACACACACACACCAAGATATACACAGTCATGTAGGCCAAAAGATCATCCCAAAAGTCTCATAAAACCAAGTCTCAGACACCAGCCGTATGTCCCCCACTGTCCACTGTCCTCACTTTCTTTTAGAGGAGGACGTCTGGTTCCATTCACCTCCACTGTCCTCTGTTTTCTATGCAAAGAGGTACCAATGTCCTCAGATAACATTGCATTAATCTGGAAAAAATACTGACAGCAACAAAAGTATAGTATAATAATAAAAAAAAATATATATAATTGAATTCCAGCCCGAGACCCTGAGCTCTTCGGTCCTGAGAGAGTGAGCTGTGGTCAGGGGAGGGGTCTCTGAGTGCAGGAACCGAGTTGTGGACCACTCTGTCCTTCTCTCTCTGGATCATTCTGCTCTGAAACAATAAGCTGACACTGGTTCACAAGAAGCATAACATTTATTATCATTATTATTATTGTTGTTGTTGTTGTTGTAGTATTAAAATGGCGTCACGATGGAGCAGCAGGTAGTGTCTCTGTCATAGTTCCAGGGTCCTGGAGGTTGTGGGTTCGAGTCCTGCTCCGGGTGACTGTCTGTGAGGAGTGTGGTGTGTTCTCCCTGTGTCTGCGTGGGTTTCCTCCGGGTGACTGTCTGTGAGGAGTGTGGTGTGTTCTCTCTGTGTCTGCGTGGGTTTCCTCCGGGTGACTGTCTGTGAGGAGTGTGGTGTGTTCTCCCTGTGTCTGCGTGGGTTTCCTCCGGGTGACTGTTTGTGAGGAGTGTGGTGTGTTCTCCCTGTGTCTGCGTGGGTTTCCTCCGGGTGACTGTCTGTGAGGAGTGTGGTGTGTTCTCTCTGTGTCTGCGTGGGTTTCCTCCGGGTGACTGTCTGTGAGGAGTGTGGTGTGTTCTCCCTGTGTCTGCGTGGGTTTCCTCCGGGTGACTGTTTGTGAGGAGTGTGGTGTGTTCTCCCTGTGTCTGCGTGGGTTTCCTCCGGGTGACTGTCTGTGAGGAGTGTGGTGTGTTCTCTCTGTGTCTGCGTGGGTTTCCTCCGGGTGACTGTCTGTGAGGAGTGTGGTGTGTTCTCCCTGTGTCTGCGTGGGTTTCCTCCGGGTGACTGTCTGTGAGGAGTGTGGTGTGTTCTCTCTGTGTCTGCGTGGGTTTCCTCCGGGTGACTGTCTGTGAGGAGTGTGGTGTGTTCTCTCTGTGTCTGCGTGGGTTTCCTCCGGGTGACTGTCTGTGAGGAGTGTGGTGTGTTCTGCCTGTGTCTGTGTGGGTTTCCTCCGGGTGACTGTCTGTGAGGAGTGTGGTGTGTTCTCTCTGTGTCTGCGTGGGTTTCCTCCGGGTGACTGTCTGTGAGGAGTGTGGTGTGTTCTCTCTGTGTCTGCGTGGGTTTCCTCCGGGTGACTGTCTGTGAGGAGTGTGGTGTGTTCTCCCTGTGTATAGAAGAATAAACACCTCCAGTGTTTTATCCGCTCACTCTGCTCCCGGGATTTCATGAGGATTAGTTTTAAACTAGTGGTTTGATTTTATTTGTGTTTTATTTATTTTAGATATTTAAACCTTTTTATATTCAATTAAAATGTCTGAAAATTCTTAATTACTGCTTTCACTGCTCTTTAAAAGGGAGTAATTGCATTATGACGCTATTATATCAGTGGCATATAATGATCTTAAAATGTATCACAATTATTTCCTGGACAACACATCAACCACAAACAATGGCTGTGGTGACAGAGTAGTTGTTGTATAATAATTCCCCAGAGTAAACGTGGACGGTCAGTTCGTACGAGACGCCGAAGGAGGATCATTCCCCGGAACGCCGTTCCTCTCTCAGCGTTCGGTCATTACGCAGCAGGCCCCTGTCACTGGACACATGTTCCTCGGTGTAAGTTCGGCTCCTATCGAGTGTGGCAGCTGTCCAGACCCAGGTCATTAAGGTCATTGAGCCCAAATTTTCTAACAGAGGTGTCCCCAGGACTGAGCGTCAGCTTCAGTTAAACTGACCGTCGCTCCTCATTACACACTGTCTTCCCCAATTAAGGAGGAATGTGGAGGAACGCTCTCGGATCTGGGCTTTTCCAAACGACTGGAGTTCAGTCCACTGCTCACGACATCAACAGGGGCGTTCTCCTCAACACAATCAGACGTGTGTTTAGAAAAGAACAGGGTAAACAGATTCCTTGATAATAAAGGGAGATCATTAATGGACCCTGTGACAATTGCTGTTGACAATGTGGGCAATTGCTGTTCTCTCTGGTTTGTTTACATTCAGAAGCTCTGCATTTTTTAAGGTGGAGCGGTGTGTGTGTGAGTAAGAAGCGACTGTATCTTTTAAGGTGGAGCGGTGTGTGTGAGTAAGAAGCGACTGTATCTTTTAAGGTGGAGCGGTGTGTGTGAGTAAGAAGCGACTGTATCTTTTAAGGTGGAGCGGTGTGTGTGAGTAAGAAGCGACTGTATCTTTTAAGGTGGAGCGGTGTGTGTGAGTAAGAAGTAACTGTATCTTTTAAGGTGGAGCGGTGTGTGTGAGTAAGAAGCGACTATCTTTTAAGGTGAAGCAGTGTGTGTGAGTAAGAAGCGACTATCTTTTAAGGTGAAGCGGTGTGTGTGAGTAAGAAGCGACTGTATCTTTTAAGGTGGAGCGGTGTGTGTGAGTAAGAAGCGACTGTATCTTTTAATGTGGAGCGATTTTGATTAAAATCACAAATGTCAACTTTAACTACAGTACAAACTACACACTAAACACACAGTTAGTATTAGTGCTCAGTAGTGAACTCTCTGTCGAGTCCTAAGGAGGAGAAGGAGGGGGAGTGTAAACTTGAGGAGGGACCAGACTTAAAATTGACCTCAATGAAGCTGATACACATCAGTAAATGAATGCTGTGATCGGCCCTGATACTGACCTTTGAGATGGGATTGGGACATCCACAATGTTCAGTACACAATTGGTACCATTATGTCCACTGTGGATATTTGAGAACTCTCAGCTAGGACACTTTACACTGTGCTCTCCACGTTCAGAATCTGATATTAGCGTTAGTATGAACTACTGAATCAGGACACACCCTGATGAAGTAGGTAACCCAGCTCCCTGCAGACCTTAAGCACATAGAACCACTAACTGATCGCTAGTTTATCTAGAACTCAGACACTCTCTGGCACTGTGTTCGCTCAGCGCTGGGAAAACGGCGAACGGAAACCTGCGCTGAACTGGTGTGGTTCCTTCAGGTTGAAGTGACATAAACCTTTGAGAGAAGTGAAATTTGATGTTTTTCTTCAGAGCTCAACGGCCTGAGAGAGAGAGAGAGAGAGAGAGAGAGAGAGAGAGAGAGAGAGAGACAGAGAGAGAGAGAGACAGAGACAGAGAGAGAGAGAGAGAGAGAGAGAGAGAGAGAGAGAGAGAGAGAGAGAGAGAGATTGGGTTTGACAGGACCGGGTATGGGTCAGTGCTCTGAGATATTAATGAACTCTGATGGGACACAGCAAGCTGAGAGAGATGAACGTGAATACGCTCCTCTAAAAACACTCTAATCACACTTACTACAGACTCTCTCTCTCTCTCTCTCTCTCTCTCTCTCTCTCTCTCACACACACACACACACTCTATCCCTCTCCTGCATTATAACATTCCTAAAAAATGATCATTTTTCATAAGTATCCATGAAAACTAACTTTCTAAATACTGTAAATTAACTGTGAAGTATCCACAAAAATTAAGGACCCAAGTCTCTGATTGGTCCCTGGTTGGTTTCCCACAGTTCCGCCCTGAAATGTACCCGGTGTCGTCTCTAACCCCAGTCTCTAAGGGGAACAGTGGGCTTTGGAAACCACAACAACGGCGGCGGTAACGTTAAGCGGTGTTTACTCATGGTGTATCGGCGTGTTGTTGTTGTTTGGGACTGAACACAGCTCCGTCATCAGTTCAGACAGATCAGTAGAGTTTGTTCCTTCCTTGTTGCAGCGTCCAGCTCTCGCTGGATTCTTTCGTCGGCCACCGATCCAAGGAGCGTTTGAACCTCTTCAAAAGACCACGGCGTCATTTTACGAGCTGCCGTCGTGAGTCGGATAAAAACAAACGTGATCTCTGCTGCAGCTGGAGATTTTACAGATGGAGAGTTGGTGCTGGTCGTCTGCGTTGCGTGGCGTAGAGTGACGACTCTCTCTGGACGATCGGCGCTCTGCAAGGTTTACACGCCACGGTTTAGTCCCTACTCGACTCGCTCTGAACCACGAGAGAACAGCCACTAAACAAGAACCCGCTTCCAGAACCAGGACCTGATTCGCCTGGTGGAGGACTGGAGAAGAGTTTAGAGTGGAGTGGAGTAGGGACAATGCAGTGGAATAGCGCCTTTAGACCTTGGAAAATGGCTGAGAGGATTTGATGATGTGAACGTGATTGTGTCTGGGTTTGTGACTTGTTCAGGACCACAAACACCACTCAAACTCTTCCAAAAAAGACGTGTATGAACATGATGTGATTATCCAACAACAGCACCTTCTGTCACTGAAATATATGTTGCTGTATGCCATCAGATCCTCACAACAATGTTCCTGCCCAGAGCTGTGGCACTCTTTAGACCAAGTTCTCTCTGAAAACTCAAAGAAACTACATTAAATTACTACATTCATTATTATTATGAATTAAAACCAATATAATTACTTTTACAAAATAAATAATTTAATTAATAATTAACCTATATTTATAATAAAAATATAAACTCTTATAGTAACTCTATATTATATTTTTATGTATTATTTTAATCTATATTCACATTCACTCTGTATTATTAAACTAAAAGTATAGAGCTTATTATTTACTAAAGGTAAAGCAGCCCTTACATCCCCCTCCAAAATAAAAGTCTGTGATCTCCGAGGGCCAGTGTGTGGTTCAGGTGAGGGGGGGGGAAATATGGGGCAGTTAAAGATGAGGAGGGTACCTCAGGGGGGTATTTTGTGACCACACAAAAAAGCTGCAAGAGTCTGCTGCCCCTCTGCCCTGCGAGCGTTCGTCCAGTGTGAGAGAGCCATCGGTTTGACACCATTAATCTTTCTTTGTAATTTCTAATTACTCATCCTCGCGCTTTTCAGTTGTCAGGCGCGGGTCTGCGCGAGAGCACCGCCGGGGTCCGGACGCTTAGCAACGCTTTCTCGCCCTGAGTCAGCTTCCTCAGCGGGAAACACTCCTTCACCTGGTCCACCGAGCGTCCAGGCCTCTCTCCCGACACCATGATTAATGATTAGCGTCGCTAGCGCTGCTCCCGGCTGGACTGGGCTACAGGGCTCTGGCTTTTTGTCATCTGCATGGGGGGTCTTCAGGGGGGGCGCCAACATTAAGCCAACTGTTACTGCCACTTATTTGATAAAGTAAGAACAGCTGTATACTGAAATTGAAATACGAATTTCACCTTAAACAGTGGGGCAGTTACATTCTGGTGCCTCCAGTCCACCTTAAATGGTGTGTCAGTTATTTACAGGTACCTCTGGTCCACCTTAAATGGTCAGCCAGTACATTCCTGTGCCTCCAGTCCACCTTAAATGGCCAGAAGATATATTCTTGTGTCTCTGGTCCACCTTAAATGTTCAGAAGATACATTTTGCTGCCTCTGGTCCACCTTAAATGTCAAGAAGAGATATTCTTGTGCCTCTGGTCCACCTTAAATAGTCAGAAGATACATTTTGGTGCCTCTGGTCCACCTTAAATGTCAAGAAGAGATATTATTGTGTCTCTGCTCCACCTTAAATGGTCAGAAGATACATTTTGCTGCCTCTGGTCCACCTTAAATGTCAAGAAGAGATATTCTTGTGTCTCTGCTCCACCTTAAATTGCCAGAAGATACATTTTGGTGCCTCCAGTCTACCCTAAATAGTGTGTCAGTTATTTTCAGGTGCTCTGGTCCACCTTAAATGGCCAGAAGACATATACATGTCCACCTTAAATGGTCAGCAGTTACATTGTGGTGCCCCTGGTCAAAACTGGGTGCACAATAACTTGTAACATACACTTTTAAAATGTAATGGTATCTGGTTAATGTGAATATATATCTCAGGCATTATGTAATGGCACACCTCCGGAGTACAGAGAGTGTCCCCAGGACGAGGGACAAATGTCCGTGTCCCCACGCTGGCGATTGGACCGGGTGGTAGAGCTGTGCCAGGGTTTGGCTGGGGCTCTGCTTTCATTCATCTTCTTCAACAAGCTGTCACCAGGGCACTGTCTGCCAAAATATCGCTCCCTCTGCCTGGACACGGCTCAAGGTCCACAGCTTTCTGCTTTCAGGGCGAGGGGTGGGGGCAGGGGTTGAAATCCACCCACCACAGACCAATCCGGTTTATACAGAACCTGAGCCCAAACTTTAATATAGTTCTCCATAGAGCGCCCCACAGCACGTCAGTGAGAGTCAGGAGCCCAGGACCCTGTCGGTTTACAGCTCATCCATCCTCTGAACACTTTGGGCACTTTGGGTCAGTACTGACCACTGCACACCGAGAACTCCCCACAGACCCGAGTTCTGGAGTCCACCAATACAGAACCAGTTCTGTTCTTATTTGTGAACGTAGTTTGAAACAATTCCACACATTTCCACCGACATAAACAGCCTTCCGAACCAAAGAACAGTGGGTTCTTCAGCAGGAACCGTGATGGTGTCGAGATAAAGAAGCTCCAGAAAGAGCTCAGAGCCTCAAATAAAGCTCTGGAGCTGATTTCAGACGCCCCACAGCGCCCCCCAATGGTGACGTATCCTTGGTTCCCATCAAAACAGTGTGGAAACGGCTTCAAGAACTGACAGGGGGCGCTGTATCCAGATCTTCTTACTCAGTTTAGCTGGCATGGGATTTAATCGTGTTGTAGAGGGCGAGTGTTTGAGATCTGTGTCTCAGCCGAGTTAAGATTTTAAAGCAGCGTCTGTATTTATGTCCGAGGCTTTTGTGTTCGAGCTCTTGTTGTCGTTACAGCACGCTCTCCCTCCAGCTGAGGGTATGTTCCCTCTCTCTCTATCCCTCCATCCATCTCTCCAACCCTCCATCCCTTTCTCCATCCCTCCCCCCAGGGTTTTTTTCATGCGTGTTGGCCTTTGAAGAACGCTGGCACGCCACGACATTCACAAAGTCCCTTAATGAAGAGATTTATCAGTGGTTTCCTAATGGTTTCTAATAGGTTCTGCTCTAATCTGGACTTCAGAAGCACGCTCAGATCAGACTCAATTTTAAGCCATAGTTTGGCTTAAAAATCATGAGCAGAGTTATTAAAGTTTACTCTAAAAGCGTGTTCTGCATGAGGCTGGATGTGTTTGCCCTCGGAGCTCGCTCTTTTAGTGTGGCCCTGGAGATGAATGGACACAGTAAATAACTCTGGAGCGATGCGGCTCCATCCAGGACGAGTAGTGTTTTTGATCCAGAACTAAACAACCGTACCTCATCTATTAATGTGCGTGTGGCTGGATGCTGTCAAATCCTCACAGCAATGTTCCAGCAGCAAGTGTAAAAGCTGATCTTAATGCATCCAAATCCACTAAAAGCCACTAAACGTATGGATGATATAAATGTTTATTGTAATATTTTTCATTCGCTTCCTGGACTCTGGGGGCACTGGGAGCTGATATTTACCTCAACACAACGTACGACGTTAAAGTAGTGTTTTATACCTCTCTCTCTCTGTCTCTCTCTCTCTCTGTCTCTCTCTCTGTCTCTCTCTCTCTCTGTCTCTCTGTTTCTCTGTCTCTGTCTCTGTCTCACTCTGTTCCTCTTTCTCTCTCTGTCTCTGTCTCACTTGGTTTCTCTCTCTCTCTCTCTCTCTCTCTCTCTCTCTCTCTCTTTCTCTCTGTCTCTCTCTCTCTCTCTGTTTCTCTGTCTCTGTCTCACTCTGTTTCTCTTTCTCTCTCTCTCTCTGTCTCACTCTGTTTCTCTTTCTCTCTCTCCTTTCTCTGTCTCACACTGTTTCTCTTTCTCTCTTTCTGTCTCACTCTGTTTCTTTCTCTCTCTCTCTCTCTCTCTCTCTCTGTATTTCTTTCTCTCTCTCCTTTCTCTGTCTCACACTGTTTCTCTTTCTCTCTTTCTTTCTCACTCTGTTTCTCTTTCTCTCTCTCTCTCTGTCTCACTCTGTTTCTCTTTCTCTCTCTCCTTTCTCTGTCTCACACTGTTTCTCTTTCTCTCTTTCTGTCTCACTCTGTTTCTTTCTCTCTCTCTCTCTCTCTCTCTCTCTCTCTCTCTGTATTTCTTTCTCTCTCTCCTTTCTCTGTCTCACACTGTTTCTCTTTCTCTCTTTCTGTCTCACTCTGTTTCTCTTTCTCTCTCTCTCTCTGTCTCTCTTTCTCTGTCTCACTCTGTTTCTCTTTCTCTCTCTCTCTTTGTCTTACTCTGTTTCTCTTTCTCTCTCTCCTTTCTCTGTCTCACAGTTTCTCTTTCTCTCTTTCTGTCTCACTCTGTTTCTCTTTCTCTCTCTCTCTCTCTCTCTCTGTATTTCATTTCTCTCTCTCCTTTCTCTGTCTCACACTGTTTCTCTTTCTCTCTTTCTGTCTCATTCGGTTTCTCTTTCTCTCTCTCTCTCTCTGTATTTCTTTCTCTCTCTCCTTTCTCTGTCTCACTCTGTTTCTCTTTCTCTATTTCTGTCTCACTCTGTTTCTCTTTCTCTCTCACTCTCTCTCTCTCTCTCTCTCTCTCTCTCACTATGTTTCTCTCTCTCTCTCTCTCTCTCTCTCTCTCTCTCTCTCTCTCTCGCTCATCACTCTGGGTTCCTAAGGTGTGGGCTGGTGGAGGTTGAGGTGTGTGTGAGACGGGTTTGGCGTCTAACTCTAGGAACGCTCTGGAGGTGAAGGACACAGTGGGGGACACTAGGTGAAGCACGGGAACAGTTCTCTGAAATGTATTTGTCCAGGAAACGGTAGAAAGCCCAGAGAATTGAGGGTTCTTCTCATCCTCTGTGTGTGGAATTGGATCTACTCTGGAGAGCGCTGTAGGCTCCTCGGGCCTCGGACCGCTGCTGAATTTTAAACCGGTCTTTGTGCAAGTGTCATTCATTCATTCATTCATTATTATTTAATAAACGTATTTCTTGTTAAATATTATACAATAAACCAGCAGCAGAAATGATTACTTTTTAAAAATAAAGTGCATATTTATATTTAAATGAATTTAAATCTAAACAAATGTTTAAACTGAACCCACTTCATAATAAAGCTCCCAAACTGTAGAAATATATTTATTTACGTCTCATTTTGCTGCAGTGTTTGCCGTAAAAACAAATAATAAACATAAAATAACTCCTGAAGTAAAAGTGTAAACTTTAAAAATAAACAAAACATAAAGAACACATTACGTTCAGTGAATAGTGAATATAACGTCAGAGATTCGTTATTGAACAGATAAATATATAAAAACATAGATGTGACCATGAGCAGAAATTCTTATGTTTAGAAAACTAATAGCAGAGAGAGAGAGAGAGAGAGAGAGAGAGAGAGAGTGCTTATGTAGTTTCTGAGGCTCTATCGATGGAGACACAGTGCCACCCACTGGCCACACGCAGAACTGCAGCGAATGTGTTAGCGCTTCTTTGCTAAAATTGTCTAAAGTTGTGTAAAGTTTATTAGAGAAAACCTAAAGCCAAGCCAAAAGAAGTAAATAACACTGGTTACAGCGCCCCCTGTGGAGGGGAGGGTGGGTGTAATCAGGCAGTGAGTGAACGGTCAGCTCCTGAGGTCCATGTTGGAGCAGGAGAAATGGTCAGTGAAAGGATCTGAGGGCCACAATGTGATGGTTGTAATGTTTCGGTCAGTCTCCAGAACTCGGGTCTGTGGGGAGTTCCCGGTGTGCAGTGGTCAGAACCGACCCAAAGGGGAACACAGAAGGAATGGGGTGAGGGTGTGAAGCTCTGGGTGATGTTCTGCTGGAGTTCTGTGGGCGTTCCTCTGACCCGGACCCCCACCCTTCACAGCAGTGTCCTCTCTCAGTCCTCTCTCAGCAGGATGAACGCTGTTCAGGAACCGTTTGAGGAACAGGACCAAGTTCCAGGTGTCGACTCTTGATTCCTCAGATCTCAGTCCAGTCCAGAGTCTGTGGGATGAGCTGAAGGTTGCAGTCTGATCCGTGGAGGTCCACTTCCACCTCTCAGCCTTCAGGACTCACAGGACCTGCCTCTGGTGCCTTAGACACCACAGGACGTCCACCGAGGTCTGGGAGTCCACGACCCGACGGGTCACAGCTGTTGGTTTTAATGGCACACAGGCCGGTGGTTTTAACGTTGTGGCTGGTCGGTGTATAGATGTGTGGGACGTATGACTGACACAACACAAAAGCCGTGTGAGAGAGAGTGTGTTTGTTACATTGCAGTGAGTGGCGGTGTTGGGGGTCCGCAGACGCAGGTGTGTGTTCCGACACACTCCAGACATTCTTCACTGTCACAGAGCAGAAACAGCTCACATTAACAGCAGTACGAACCATGCAGGTACTAACAGCTCTCTCTCTCTCTGTTTCTCTCTCTCTCTCTCTCTCTCTCTCTCTCTCTCTCTTAGTCTCTCTCTCTCTCTCTCTATTACTCTCTCTATATATATATATCACTCTCTCATTCCCTCTCACTTTCTCTCTTTCTCTCACTACTACTTTCTCTCTCTCTCTATTACTCTCCCTCTCTCTGTCTCTAACTCTCTCTCTCTCTATTACTCTCTTTCTATATATATATATATCACTCTCTCATTCCCTTTTTCTCTCTTTCTCTCACTACTACTTTCTCTTTGTGTCTCCCTCAAATTACCTCTGCAGTGAAAAATTCACACACACACACACACACACACACACACACACACACACACACAGACACACACACTCAGGAATAAAACGCTAGAGAGAGAAGAAGCAAGAGCAAGAAAGAGATATACTAAAAGAAGAAAAAAGGAGAAAAATGACAGAGGAAGTGAAGAGAGACAGAGAGAGAGAGAAAGAGAGAGAGAGCGAGAGAGAGAGAGAGGGAGGAGAGGGGGTAGACAAAGGGAGTGAGAGAGAGAGAGAGAGAGATAGAGAGACAGACAGAGAGAGAGAGAGAGAGAGAGAGAGAGAGAGAGAGAGAGAGAGAGAGAGTATGTCACATGCCATTTTTGTTGTGATAGTCACCGTGTTTTTCCTCAAGCCCTGACAAGCCCAGAGAAATCCACCTTAAAGTCCACCTTAAATTCCTCGAATAGACTTCAGGGCCTCGGCTCCATTTTAAACCTCCGTAATTACACTGTTTAAGATGAGACTTTATTAATGTGTTTCTATTGTGTGAGTGTGTGTTGTGCTGGTGTAGAGTGGATCAGACAAAGCAGTGGCTGCTGGAGTTTTTAAACCTATGTCCACTCCCTGGTCCACGCTGTAAATGTAATAAACTAGAACCCAGAACCGAACCCTGAACCCATCACAGAGTCCTGAGTTTACTGCCGTTTACACTACACACTTAAAAATGAGAGTTCTTCACGGGTTCTTTATGAAAGGAAATGGTTCTTCCAAAGATTCAATGAAGCAAAGTACCCTTTAATCATCTTTACGTGTTTAAAGAGTTTAGAGAGAGCCTCATGAAGGGGTTCCTCAGACCGGTGGAGAACGTGCTGTAGATGGTTCTGTATAAAACACCTTTTAGAGAAGGGTTCTGTTTGGCACCAAAAACTGTTCCTTTAGCTTGTTACAACAGAAGAACCAAATTGGTGCCGTATAGAACCATCTACAGCACATTATCCATCGGTCTGAGGAACCCCTTCATGAGGAAAAGAACCCTTTAATCGTCAAAAATGTTCTTCAGATGTTCAGGGTTCTATATAGAACCATTACCTTTACTAAAGAACCCGTGTAGAACCATGGTTTTAAGTGTTTATGGTGTTTAAATGTGGAGGAAACCTGATAGAATAGAAGATGAATAGAAGTAGTGTGTATTTGAGTGTGTTTATGTTGTAGAAAATGGCCTTATTTTCACGTTAAAATTGAACAAAAAAATGTGGATTGACCACATTTTTGCACACGACGGTCTTTACCCTTCACACAGTGTGTAGAGGAGCTGCTGTGGGTCAGTGACTGTGAGTGATGTGAGGGTGGGGGGGGATTAGTCCCTCTAGAAACTTAATCCTACACACACACACACACACACACAGCTGCAGCCAAGCAAGACCAACAGGAACCTGCTTTAAACGTCCTAAAGTGGGCAATTACACGTATCTCCCATTAAACAGGATTACCGTCGACTTCTCCTCGTCTGATCTACAGTCCCCCGCTCCACATACATTCACTCACTCACTGCCACTACAACAACCACATATTCATTCATTCATATTCTCTAACAGGAATCACTGGACTTTAGACAGAGCATCACACACTCACCCAGTCACTCACACACTCACCCAGACATTCACACACTCACCCAGACATTCACACACTCACCCAGTCACTCACACCTGTGGACAGTTTCACACACTCACCCAGTCACTCACACACTCACCCAAACACGCACACACTCACCCAGTCACTCACACACTCACCCAGATATTCACACACTCACCCAGTCACTCACACCTGTGGACAGTTTCACACACTCACCCAGTCACTCACACACTCACCCATTCACTCACACACTCACCCAAACACGCACACACTCACCCAGTCACTCACACACTCACCCAGACATTCACAAACTCACCCAGTCACTCACACACTCACCCAGTCACTCACACTTGTGGACAGTTTCACACACTCACCCAGTCACTCACACACTCACCCAGTCACTCACACACTCACCCAGACATTCACACACTCACCCAGTCACTCACACACTCACTCTGTCATTCACACACTCACCCTGTTACTCACACATTCAGTCAGTCGCTCACACACTCGCACCTGTGGACAGTTTCACACACTCACCCAGACATTCACACACTCACCCAGTCACTCACACACTCACCCAGTCACTCACACACTCACCCAGACATTCACACACTCACCCAGTCACTCACACACTCACTCTGTCATTCACACACTCACCCTGTTACTCACACATTCAGTCAGTCGCTCACACACTCGCACCTGTGGACAGTTTCACACACTCACCCAGACATTCACACACTCACCCAGTCACTCACACACTCACCCAGTCACTCACACATTCACCCAGACATTCACAAACTCACCCAGTCACTCCCACACTCACCCAGTCACTCACACCTGTGGACAGTTTCACACACTCACCCAGTCACTCACACCTGTGGACAGTTTCACACACTCACCCAGTTACTCACACACTCACCCAGACATTCACACACTCACCCAGTCACTCACACACTCACTCTATCATTCACACACTCACCCTGTTACTCACACATTCAGTCAGTCGCTCACACACTCACACATGTGGACAGTTTCACACACTCACCCAGTCACACACACACACTCACCCTGTCACTCACACTCTCACACCTGTGGACAGTTTCACACACTCACCCAGTCACACACACACACTCACCCTGTCACTCACACACTCGCCCATTCACTCACACACTTGCTCAGTCACTCACACACACTCGCCCTGTCACTCACACACTTGCGCAGTCACTCATGCACTCGCCCAGTCACTCACACACTCGCCCAGTCACTCACACACTCGCCCAGTCACTCACACACACACACACACTCACACACTCACGCAGTCACTCACACACTCACCCAGTCACTCACAGACACCCTGTCACTCACACACTCACCCTGTCATTCACATACTCGCCCAGTCACTTACACACTCACCAAGTCACTCACACACTCACACCTGTGGACAGTTTCACACACTCACCCAGTCACTCACACACACACACACTCACCCTGTCACTCACACACTCACCCTGTCACTCACATACTCGCCCAGTCGCTCACATACTCACCCAATCATTCACACACTCACCCTGTCATTCACACACTCACCCTGTCAATCACACATTCAGTCAGTCGCTCACACACTCACCCATTCACTCACACACTCACCCAAACACGCACACACTCACCCAGTCACTCACACACTCACCCAGATATTCACACACTCACCCAGTCACTCACACCTGTGGACAGTTTCACACACTCACCCAGTCACTCACACACTCACCCATTCACTCACACACTCACCCAAACACGCACACACTCACCCAGTCACTCACACACTCACCCAGAAATTCACAAACTCACCCAGTCACTCACACACTCACCCAGTCACTCACACTTGTGGACAGTTTCACACACTCACCCAGTCACTCACACACTCACCCAGTCACTCACACACTCACCCAGACATTCACACACTCACCCAGTCACTCACACACTCACTCTGTCATTCACACACTCACCCTGTTACTCACACATTCAGTCAGTCGCTCACACACTCGCACCTGTGGACAGTTTCACACACTCACCCAGACATTCACACACTCACCCAGTCACTCACACACTCACCCAGTCACTCACACACTCACCCAGACATTCACACACTCACCCAGTCACTCACACACTCACTCTGTCATTCACACACTCACCCTGTTACTCACACATTCAGTCAGTCGCTCACACACTCGCACCTGTGGACAGTTTCACACACTCACCCAGACATTCACACACTCACCCAGTCACTCACACACTCACCCAGTCACTCACACATTCACCCAGACATTCACAAACTCACCCAGTCACTCCCACACTCACCCAGTCACTCACACCTGTGGACAGTTTCACACACTCACCCAGTCACTCACACCTGTGGACAGTTTCACACACTCACCCAGTCACTCACACACTCACCCAGACATTCACACACTCACCCAGTCACTCACACACTCACTCTATCATTCACACACTCACCCTGTTACTCACACATTCAGTCAGTCGCTCACACACTCACACATGTGGACAGTTTCACACACTCACCCAGTCACACACACACACTCACCCTGTCACTCACACTCTCACACCTGTGGACAGTTTCACACACTCACCCAGTCACACACACACACTCACCCTGTCACTCACACACTCGCCCATTCACTCACACACTTGCTCAGTCACTCACACACACTCGCCCTGTCACTTACACACTCACCCAGTCACTCACACACACACACACACTCACGCAGTCACTCACACACTCACCCAGTCACTCACAGACACCCTGTCACTCACACACTCACCCTGTCATTCACATACTCGCCCAGTCACTTACACACTCACCAAGTCACTCACACACTCACACCTGTGGACAGTTTCACACACTCACCCAGTCACTCACACACACACACACTCACCCTGTCACTCACACAATCACCCTGTCACTCACATACTCGCCCAGTCGCTCACATACTCACCCAATCATTCACACACTCACCCTGTCATTCACACACTCACCCTGTCAATCACACATTCAGTCAGTCGCTCACACACTCACACAGTCACTCACACACTCACATAGTCACTCACAGACTCACACTGTCAATCACACATTTAGTCAGTCGCTCACACACTCACACAGTCACTCACACACTCACATAGTCACTCACAGACTCACACTGTCAATCACACATTCAGTCAGTCGCTCACACACTCACACCTGTGGACAGTTTCACACACTCACACAGTCACTCACACACTCACATAGTCACTCACACACTCACACTGTCAATCACACATTCAGTCAGTCGCTCACACACTCACATAGTCACTCACACACTCACACAGTCACTCACACACTCAGTCACTCACACACTCACACAGTCACTCACACACTCACACAGTCACTCACACACTCACATAGTCACTCACACACTCACATAGTCACTCACACACTCACACTGTCAATCACACATTCAGTCAGTCGCTCACACACTCACATAGTTACTCACACACTCACACAGTCACTCACACACTCACCCAGACATTCACAAACTCACCCAGTCACTCCCACACTCACATAGTCACTCACACACTCACACTGTCAATCACACATTCAGTCAGTCGCTCACACACTCACATAGTCACTCACACACTCACACAGTCACTCACACACTCACACAGTCACTCACACACTCACATAGTCACTCACACACACACACAGTCACTCACACACTCACATAGTCACTCACACACTCACACAGTCACTCACACACTCACACAGTCACTCACACACTCACATAGTCACTCACACACTCACACTGTCAATCACACATTCAGTCAGTCGCTCACACACTCACACAGTCACTCACACACTCACACAGTCACTCACACACTCACATAGTCACTCACACACACACACAGTCACTCACACACTCACATAGTCACTCACACACTCACACAGTCACTCACACACTCACACAGTCACTCACACACTCACATAGTCACTCACACACTCACACTGTCAATCACACATTCAGTCAGTCGCTCACACACTCACACAGTCACTCACACACTCACACAGTCACTCACACACTCACATAGTCACTCACACACACACACAGTCACTCACACACTCACACAGTCACTCACACACTCACATAGTCACTCACACACTCACACTGTCAATCACACATTCAGTCAGTCGCTCACACACTCACATAGTTACTCACACAGTCACTCACACACTCACACAGTCACTCACACACTCACACAGTCACTCACACACTCACATAGTTACTCACACACTCACACAGTCACTCACACACTCACACACTCACATAGTTACTCACACACTCACACAGTCACTCACACACTCACACAGTCACTCACACAATCACACAGTCACTCACACACTCACACAGTCACTCACACTGCTCCTCACTCGGGTCTTCAGGAGCTTTAAGAGCTCAGACTCTGGACTGAAACTTAGGCTGCGACAGTAATTCAGTGTAAGTCCAGAGAGTGTCCTGAAGGTGGCGCTGCTGCTCTGAAAACACAGCGAGGAACACAGTAACGTCAGTCTGTACAATGAAACAGAAACTGATGAAAATAAAATAAAATGTGACGAGAGAGAGAGATAAAGAAGGATAGATAGAAAGAAGATGTTTTAAAGGAATTAAAGGTGCTCTCTCAACATTTTCAGACCCATAACATAGAAATATAAGAATTAAACAAAGTATCAGCACTTTAAAATGAAGCATAAATATGTTAACGAAAAGTGTGTAATATATAAAGATTCTATATAGAAAATGATACGTGTTTAAATACAAAGTTTACGTGTTTAAAGTTTTGTTTATATTTAAATATTTTGGGGAGGTTTTCATCCTGGTTTTCATCACTTCCTCAGTGGTCGCTAAAATAAGATGTGCGTTCCAAATGCTTGCTTGTTCCCTACGAAGTGCACTAGCTAGGGAATGACGTAAGGTCCTACACTCTCTACGTAGTGCCCTGCGTCTCCTTTACATACATTTTAATCCTGATCTTCACTCTGTGAAATGAATTAAAGTGTGCGAATGGCTTAATAATGTGTGGGTATTATTTAATAAGATGTAGGAACGAGATAAATACCTCTGTGGGTTCTAAGCCTACTAAGTCATTCCCACATGATAAATATCTCATTCCCTAACATTATTAAGTTGTTCTCACATAGTAATAATTGATTCCCAAGCTTTATTAAGTCATTCCCACACATTCTGTATGTCGTTACCATGCGTTATTATGTTGTAACCCACAAACGCCTTCATTTGAAGGAATATGTCTAGCAGAGCTCTGTATGAAATATCTCATTCCCACACTTTATTAAACCATTCCACCTTATTAAACACCTTGTTTTGCGTTTTCTTATGTCATTCCCACATCTTATTAAGACGACTGCGCACCTTAATTTATTTTGAAGGGATGTTACCAGCAGGCCTCTCTGGCTGAAACATCTAATTCCCACACCTTATTAAGTCGTTCCCACACATTATTGATTTGTCTGCACATCTTAATTATTTTGAAGGCATAACTCCAGCAGGGTTCTGTATTAAATATGACATTCCCACCATTTATTTATTTATTTTGTTTTTTTGTTTTTCCCACTCATTTTGTATCTTTTTAAATCATTCAGAGTCCTTGTTAAGTTGTTCCCACACATTATTAATTTGTTCGCACATCTTAGTTATTGTGAAGGGTATATATATAGAGAGAGCCTGGCTCTGTATTAATTATCTCATTCCCACGTCTTGTTAAGTCGTTCTCACTCTAATTGAATGTGTAATGTCCCCAGCACGACTCTGCGGAGTGTACTTCAGTGAAAGGAGTTTGCAGAAGTGAAGTGCCCTTGTTTATAAAGGAGGCTCGGTTTGGAACGCGCCCGGATTTCTGTGTGTGTTTGTGGCGGAGGTTTCACCGTCATTCAGCGCTTCATGAAGCAGGAGCAGGTCTCAGCGCCGAGACAGAGACACTTCAGCTTCTCCGTTTAACGCCGCGGGACGCGTCCTGTCCCCGTCCCCCCGGAATGGAGGACTCTTTATAAAAACATTAATGTCCTGCCCCTGTTTGGACGTAGCATTAGCCACCTAGCTCGAGCTAGCGGCTAACAGCAGGAGGATGCTGCGGTGGATCCGGCAACAGCTGGTGAGTTTAAACAACACACTCCTGAGCCTTTTTTATGGCAAATAACAGTTTTATTCAACATTTAACGACAGTATCTAACAGGGGAGAATCCGTGTTTACAGCTGAGGTCTCTGTAGTGGCGTTGGATGTAAACATAAACGGACAGTTTTACTTAATTTGAACATTTTCAGCGCTTTCCTCAGCCACAGACATTTAACAACAAAATAAACATTAAAACAACTCATTAAAACACGTCCAAACTACACCCACACACAGACAACAGCGGGCACTGAGCTTTAAAGAGGATTTCATGTGAAGTGTGTGCTGTGCAAAACTTAGAGACCGGCCTCAAATCTGCTTTAAACGTTTCAGAGTTGACTTTAATACGAGTTTAATGAGTTAAAGAGAAGGTGGAACCCACAACAACCAACAGAAAACATCCAAACACTCAGAAACTATCATCTGAGAGAGGTGTCCACGGGTAGGCGCTAAATTAAGGGTGGTCTCTGACTATTGTGCTGTAAAAAAGTGCTATAAACTGTTCTCGTTTCCGGCCTCTTTAGTGTTCATGTTAAACACAGGTCTCAGAGCAGGGGGTGGTGTGGTGTGGTGTGGGGGTGGACTGTTCTCAGTCCAGACACTGAGGGGTTAAACTCCAGCAGCACTGCTGTGTCTGATCCACTCTACACCAGCACAACACACACTAACACACCACCACCACGTCAGTGTCACTGCAGCGCTGAGAATGATCCACCACCACATCACACCTGCTCTGTGGGGGTCCTGAGCGCTGAGGGACAGGGGGAGAGGGGGGTGATGAAGTATGCAGAGCCACAGATGAAGCACAGTCTGTAGGAGAGCTGAGAGAGTGGACAGTGAGAGTAAAAAACAAGGATGTAGAGTAATTGTTTGGTTAGTGTTTCTGTGGGAAACCGCTTCCTGGCTTTAATCGGGGTTTAGATCGGTTGGTGAAGGTTGAAAGAATAATTTAAGCGTGGTTTTTGTGTTCGTGCTTTTGGAAAATGTGCAGCAGTAAGAGTCGGTTTGTTAAAACGAGAACACACAAGTGTTTTACACATCACTGAGAATACAGAGTCATTACTGCAGTCTTTACCTCTGTCTTTCTGCTGATAGAGTTCAGGGCAAACTCCTGTGAAGTGCTGTGTGTGTGATTTATATGCTTTAATGTTTGTTTATATTTGGGGCTGTGTTTGTGTAGTTTATGTTTATCCTGTTTAAAAGCGACCTTTGTAAACATTCATTCATTGTCTGTAGCCCTTATCCAGTTCAGGGTCACGGTGGGTCCGGAGTGTACCCGGAATCATTTGGAAGCAGGAACACACCCTGCTGGGGGCGCCAGTCCTTCACAGGGCGATACACACTCACACATTCACACCTACGGACACTTTTGAGTCTCCAATCCACCTACCAACGTGTGTTTTTGGAGCGTGAGAGGAAACCGGCGCACCCGGAGGAAACCCACACAGACACAGAGAGAACACACCACACTCCTCACAGACAGTCACCCGGAGGAAACCCACACAGACACAGAGAGAACACACCACACTCCTCACAGACAGTCACCCGGAGGAAACCCACGCAGACACAGAGAGAACACACCACACTCCTCACAGACAGTCACCCGGAGGAAACCCACGCAGACACAGAGAGAACACACCACACTCCTCACAGACAGTCACCCGGAGGAAACCCATGCAGACACAGGGAGAACACACCACACTCCTCACAGACAGTCACCCGGAGGAAACCCACGCAGAAACAGAGAGAACACACCACACTCCTCACAGACAGTCACCCGGAGGAAACCCACGCAGACACAGGGAGAACACACCACACTCCTCACAGACTGTCACCTGGAGCGGGACTCGAATCCACAACCTCCAGGACCCTGGAGCTGTGTGATTGTGATGTCACATGTGCTGCCCAGCTTTATAAACATAAATGTTAAATTAATAATTGGTAATAGGTAAAATAACATTTTTAAAGAACCTAAGACTGAAGCCGTGTGAAAAGTGAGGAGTTTATTGGGCTCTGCGTTGGTTCTGAGCTCCATCAGGAAAAAGCTGCAGAAGACAGTGATGGGTTTGTTCTGTTCTTGGGGACAATACTGTGTCCAAAAGTCTGTGTGAGTGACACTGACTCCATCTGTAAATGGTCTAAACCCACAGAGTCGGGAACGGAGCGCATTTATAGCTTATTTTTGTTGAATAAATCTTTTACACTATTTTGTGAATTTTTTACAAAATAAAACTTTCACACTCCCTCTGTTCTGCAGGAGCACTGACGTCCTCTGATAGCGCTTTTCCACCAACGAGGAACTGGAACAGTTCCAGTTCACAAACAAAATTTGGAACTGATATAAACTGGTTCACGAACCAGAAAAGTTAGTTCCCAGCTGGAACCAAAGAACAGCTGGTTCCTCAGTGTGAACCGTGACGTGGTCTGTGGGCGTGTGGAGGGTCAGTTCAGGAAAGAGCTCAGAGCCTCACACACAGCGTTATCCCCCAGAGGAGTTGGATACGGTCATTTACAACTTTTCATATAAATAAGTAACAGGAAATAAAGCAGGAACATGCTCCGTTGGTGTGTGTTTCTGGGGCTGTGTTTGGCGTGACACCGTTGTCCTTGGTCAGAGCCGTGACTCTGCGTTGGTTACGTTTCTCCGCTGTTCACAACCTCAGCAGGACTGAACTCAACAACATTTACACAGTGTTATATCTCACTCTGATCTCATTCCACGGTGAACACAGAATAAACAATGACCCTGTCATGACTCTGAGTTTATCTGTGGCTCTGACGCTGTATTCAGCCACAGCAGCGCCCCCCGCTGGTGACGTATCCTCGCTTCCCCTCTAAACTTGTAGAAACACGGGCCGCTTCACCAGAAAAAAACAGGTTCCAAGAATCAGGAACAGAACCGGTTCAAGAACCAGAATTCTTCTGTCGGGACCCAAATCCTGATTAGTGACTGCTGTTAGTGACAGTGTTATTGCCCCAAGCTCTTAGATCCTTCACCGCAAGGTCTTCACCTCTGCTTTTAAATCTCAGCTAAAGACCTGCCTCTTCTCTCAACACTTCTGCATTCCTCCACAGTTATAAGTGTGTTTTTTTCTCCTTGTGTGTTAGAAAGGCTCTGTGTAAATGTAACGTATCGTTGTTGTTGTTGTAATAGATGTAGTAGTATTAGTAGTAACAATCGCATTAATAACGTGTAGTGTTTGTTGTGATGAATGTCTTTTGTGGTGTGGGAACATCCTCCAGCCCTTTTCCTATTGAAGCCCATTGACTTGAGGCTTATCTGGTTGAAGTGTAAAACCCTCTGAAGCTCTCTGGGCAAATGTCATGATCCTAGCTCTGTGAGTGGAGGTGATCTCCTGCTGCTCTGTCTCTCAGTCATTCGCTGGTTCAGGGCAGAACCTGTTTCTAAAGTGCACCGACCAAATTCTTCCCCATGGCTATTTCTTTGAAATATTCAGTAACTTCTCGTCTGAGTCGCACTGCTCCCACCCTCAGCCGGTTTGTCTCAACTGTGTTTTTAATGGGTTAATATTATTGGAAAGCCCAATATTTTATTATAGTATTAACCCCTAGTGCATGTGTTAGTCTTTTGGAAGTGAATCTGTGTGTGCGCCACATGCTTCATGAGCGAGGACCGAGGGCATGAACCTTTGTTTATTTCTGTAGGTACTTTGCATATTCAGTAAAACGTGACACAGCTGTGTACAGAAGTAGTTCACACCAGACGTTTGAGGTTTGTGCTTCTCTGTGCTGTCTGTTCACACTTCTGAACCCAGAGATATCACAGTGATTATGAATGAGGACGCTCACGTTAATGAGACAGATGATATGTACTTCTTATTGTGGTTTAATTCTTCCCCTGAGATGCATTAGTGTCGTCTCTAACCCCGTCTCTAAGGGGAACAGTGGGCACAGCAACGGCGGTGGTAACGTTAAGCAGTGTTTACTCATGGTGTATTGGCGTGTTGTTGTTGTTTGGGACTGAACACAGCTCCGTCATCAGTTCAGACAGATCAGTAGAGTTTGTTCCTTCCTTGTTGCAGCGTCCACCTCTCACTGGATTCTTTCGTCGGCCACCGATCCAAGGAGCGTTTGAACCTCTTCAAAAGACCACGGCGTCATTTTACGAGCTGCCGTCGTGAGTCGGATAAAAACAAATGTGATCTCTGCTGCAGCTGGAGATTTTACAGATGGAGAGTTGGTGCTGGTCGTCTGCGTCGCGTGGCGTATAGTGACGACTCTCTCTGGACGATCAGCGCTCGGCAAGGTTTACACGCCACGGTTTAGTCCCTACTCGACTCGCTCTGAACCATGAGAGAACAGCCACTAAACAAGAACCCGCTTCCAGAACCAGGACCTGATTCACCTGGTGGAGGAGGAGGAAAGACGAGTTGAGTCGAGTAGGAAAAAGCCCCTCCCCTCACACTCTCGGGTCCTTTCTTTATCCAGGTCAGCGCGTCCTCCAACACGTGTTTTATGTCGAGGAACCAAACTGAGCGACAGGAGTCATGAGGCCTCCATCAGAACCTTATCTCCTGGGTTGAAGTTATAGACTTAGTCCAACAGCACGGCTTTATCGAGCCCCCTCTGTCCAGACTTGGGCTGTATTAATTCTCCCAGCCCTGGTAAGAGCTTGGACACCAGCTGGAAGAGATTTATTTAAAGGTTTGATGTCTTTAAAATGTAAAGTGGCTGATGCTGGGGACCAAAGTGCTGCAGGTGAGCTGCGCGATGTTGACTTTCTGAGCTGACCACATGCCTCTGTGAGCAATGTTTAGTGTGTGTGTGTGTGTGAGAGAGAGAGAGAGAGAGAGAGAGAGAGAGATGCCCCATGTGCCACGTGTGTGTACTATGTGCCAGTCAGGAATCTTGAAGCTGCACACTTCGCGCTTGTTTCGCTGGAAGCAATTACCGTGGCTTTTCCTCAGCGAGAGGATGATGAGTAACTCCTCTGTTCGAGTTAAAGAGCCCATCTTGAGGAAAACGCTGCTCTCTGACTGTTTTGAATAAAAGAGTTTGACATAGTGTCTTAAAGGGAACATCTACGATGGTGGGAAAATTCTGTTCTCTTTGGTTTGTGTATGTTCAGAATCTCCATGTTTTTTAAGGTGGAGCGTTGTGAGTAAGAAGCGACTGTATCTTTTAAGGTGGAGCGGTGTGAGTAAGAAGCGACTGTATCTTTTAAGGTGGAGTGGTGTGTGTGAGTAAGAAGCGACTGTATCTTTTAAGGTGGAGCGGTGTGTGTGAGTAAGAAGTGACTGTATCTTTTAAGGTGGAGCGGTGTGTGTGAGTAAGAAGCGACTGTATCTTGTTGGTGTCTGAAGTGTAAATTGTCTGTAAGTGTTTATTCACTGTTTGAATTCCCACAGAAACTCGTGTGTAACTCGAGCTGTTTAGTTTTGTAACACTTTCGTTCTACGTTTACTTTCATGCAGTTAGCGCTCTCCTGAATTTAGAGTCAGTTCCACCTTAAGTAATGTAACTGTAACAGCAAAAATAAGTCAGTGTTACCCCCCTATGGAGCAGGAATAGAGCAACATCCTCATCTCGGTTGGTGCTTTTCAGCGTTTGGAGTCTCTCCGTTGTCTAAAAACCTCCAGATGGCGTTTCTCTGCCGTGAGCAGAGAGAGAGAAAGCCTAGCACCGGACCCAGACACTTTGTTTTTTTACCCATTTACAGACACTGGGGCTTCGTAAACACATTAGAGCAGTTTCCAGAGCAGCACATGGAGAGGACACACACTCAGAGCTTTATAAAAAAAATCATGAAAGTTTGATTAAAATCATCACCTTTAAAGTACGTTAGAAAAACACTTAAAGCAACTTAGCCCCGCCCACTCACCCTGATGTTATAAGGAAGCATTTAAGTTCAGACTGGTTTTTATATGAAATGTAATGAATGCAGCTAATCAGACCAGGCCTCATTTGCGTATGTCACTTATAAAAACCTCTTAAAGCTGTGGGTTCCTACCCTCCTTCAAAAGTTACATAGTGCAGTTTCTGCAGTGCTGAGCCCAAATTAGCCACCACTAAGGCTCAGCATCACAATGATTTTGAAGCTGGAATTTTAAAGTAAAAATATTGCTTATTGTTCCTTTAAACTGAGCAAATCTGATTCTAAAACCAATAAAACACACCATGAAACTGGAGTCTGAATGTGTGCTGAACCCCGGGATGATGAATGATAGTCTACGGATCCAGGAAGTGCAGAAGACCCCCGTTAAAAGCTGGAGGTGAAGCTGAGAGCGGAGTAACGCAGTGCAGGAGTTTTCTGAGTTTGTGAATGGAAAGTCTGGCAGTGATTTGGATTATTCATGTTCCTCAGCGGCGGATGGAAAGCAGCCAGAGTCGCCTCATGAATATTTGCCTGCGCTTGTGCAGCCACTGGACTGTGTTTAAAAGCCAAGTTTCCAAGAAGAGAAGCGTGTTGCGTCTTCACGTCTGGAGAGTTACAGCTGGGGCAGGTGAACACACACTTCACCAGGACAAACCAGGAGCCTCTGAAAAGAAGGGCCTTCATCGGGAGTGTGTTCCCTCTGCTGTCCTGGGAAGGCTTGGAGCATTTCTGTGAGGATCTGATGGCAGCCAGCTCCTCCCACAGACCCTGGATGACACTCCTGTGCCACTGCTTCACAGCCCAGTGCTGATGGCTCCCTCTGAAATGGAAGACCAGACAGGAGCACTCTGTAGTTCTACAACCACAGACTGTAGTCCACCGGTTGCTCTGCATACTTTGTTAGCCCCCTTTCCCCCTGTTGGTGGACTACTCCCCGTCTAGCAGTGACACTGAAGAACAGGAATCATTAAATCATTAATTGATGAGTGTATTGATGTTTAATGGACAGTGGGTGTAAATCTGAATCATGAATTCAAAAATACAACAACGTATTGTTTATTATTTGTTCCGTTTACGAGTTTAAAGCGAATAACCCACAAACGCTCGGCCCGAGGAGTGAAATGAAATATGCATAATGAAACTGGATCTGTGAGAAAGAGGAGACGGAGTTTATACCTGTCGCCTGCTGCTGCTGTGTTTGTTGTTGGTATCAAACAGAAACAGAACGGCGACTGTGGATTAATCATAGTTCACATAGTCTTTAGTTTTTAAAGGGGACAGTCGTGTGTGTGTGTGTGTGTGTGTGTGTGTATATTCACGTTAATGTTTTGATCTGGAGCCCACCAACCCACACACTATGAAAAAAGACCCCCCCCCCCATTAGTTTTCAGAGTAAAAGCAGAGAAAACAAGAACGGAGAAGAAGGAGAACAGAGTGAAAACGGCTAAAAACCAGAGCTTCTGCTCCTCGCTCCTCACTGCTGTGCGCTCGGGGTCGGGGTGAACAGCGAGCGGCTCATTATCATTTAAAGGAACAGGTGCTGAAAGCGGGCGTTCTGAACAGGGGCTGTTTCCACAGGGGGAGAACACTGCTGTGGGGCTCGGGGGGTGTATGAAGGTCCTGGAGTGACCTCACTGAGTGTTGTCATCTTGCTGCTGAAACTTGCACATGTTCAGCTGCGTTTGGCACCGCTTTCTCACCCGACGGGTTTCTGCTGACAGTTGATGTGGAGGGTTTACAGGTGATGTGTTGCTGTACCTGTGCACAGTCACCTGCTCCACACACAGGGCTAGGGAAGGGAGAGTCAGTATGAATTCTCAGTGTTAAGAGCTGCTGATAAAGAAAACATTTCATCTGATTAAATCTCAGCGATGTGGTTTGGAGCACGTCGACCTTTACCCTCATTTCTTTTGTTTTCCACAGAGGCACATCCTTTTCTTTTCAGCCAGCTTCAGCCAAAGACTGGGACTCACTGCAAATATTATTAAGTTCCGATACATTTCTACACACGTCAGCTTTTAAATGCCACTGTTGTGAGACTGATGTTCTCTGACGCCATTTTAATGTTGTTATTATCTTAGTGTTTTGTTTTGTTTTTGCTCAGTAAAGCAGTATCAGCAGAAAAATGAATTGTGGCTTGTGTGTCGTACTCGACTGGTTCTTAATGTTTTGAGAGGAAAGTATGAATGCAGTGTGGTCTCTGACTTTTGCACGGTGATGTGTTTGTGTAAAATTACTACACATTCACTAAACTACACATTCACTAAAATAAGAAGCTCATGGCGCTGCTGTGAAAACAGAGTCAGAAATGTGGACAGTGTGGACGGGAGAGACCAAGACAGAATCCCGGGGGAGTGTCTTAAAACCCGTTGTTCGCAGGGTCAGTCTGTGGCTCTGGGGGGCGCTGTGCTTTTTTGCGCAGTACATAGGAAGCAGGTGCACATCCAGACACTGAGTGACTCATGTAGACTGTTGACGGACAGGTTCCAGAGTCTGATTTTCCGCAGATTTATCGGAGTGTGTGCATGTAAACACACTCACTGATGCACTCAGACTTCAAGTTAGTTGCATGTGCTGACTCTAATTATAATAATTAGAATATTTGTGATATTTAAAACGATATTTCTGATAAAGTGCCCATTGAGAGTTGATGCAAAAAAGAGGACGTAATTCACTCTCAGTTAATTCCAGAAAGGTACAAAAACAGAGCTTGAATTTACTGCCCTACCCTCCTCCAAAAGTTACATAGTGCAGTTTCCGCAGTGCTGAGTTTGGAGTAATAATGACGGAGGCTCTGTTACAGCTCAGTGGAGCATCCCAATGATATTGAGGCTTTAATTTTAAGGTAAGAACATTACCAAGTGTTGCTTTAATAGAAGGGACTTCAGCAGCCGCAGTGTTTGGAGTTTGGTGATGAATAATGGCCACAGCTAAAGTTATGATGGTGACAGTAATGACGTGATTATGATGATGACGACGTGATCGTAGCTGCTCTTATGATTCTTTCATTAACTTGATACTTAATCTGCTTCTCGTCTCACTGTTATAAAGACTTATTGGTGCTTGTATTTCATTATTATTTTAACGTGTCACAGTCCAGTGCCTTGTTTAAGGAGTGTGTTAAAGCAGAAATGAGTTTAACAGACTGTGACTGTCCTGCATAAGATACAGCATCCTCTTGAAATGGATTGCGATGTGCGCTGAACATCAGCGGCATTTCATCAAAACTGCAATATAACTTCCTCTGCTGTTACATAATCACTGGTGCGGAGTGGCCAAAGTCTGGACCTCCACTAAGTTGCCTAAACCCTTCCTGCTCTGTGAGGGAGTGCAAGAATATATAACGTTAAAAAGGGTTGTAATCAGGTGTAGGCAATGAGCCTTGTGGCTAAAATTAATAAAAAGGTTAACCCCCATTTTAGACCAGAATTAGTGAATTAACTTTCACAGATTCAGTCACAAGAGCAGAGAAAGGCACTAGAAGCTACCAGTCTTCTGTCAGATCCTATAATTAAAATGCTAATACGGCTAACAGAGGGTAATGGCCTTTTCCTATTATTATTATGAAGCACAGTGGCCCTCATGTGAGGAGGCGGTGGGATTCTGTGCTGTTAAATGCTGTGAGATCCTCTCCAGCAGAGGGAGGGAAGCAGTGTGTGAGATGAGTATAAATATATCCCACTTCTGTCAGTGCTGCGCTACAGAGCCAGACGCTAACCACGTTAGTGAAATGCAGGGATACGTCAGACTCGTTCTGGATGCGTTCACATTGGCGTTTCTCGTCTCTCGTCGCCCGTCCCTTATCTCCATAAATAACACCCTGCTCGATTCCCATTGGTTCAAATATGCCACATCTATTCACTCCTAATTTGCATAAAGTTAAGCTTTGCTCATCGCTGACTCCGCCCACTTTGCCTGTCCAGGGCAGGGTCTCATTGGAAATGAGTGGAAATGAGTCTCTCTCAGTGTGAACACAGGGTGAAAGACTAGTTCTTTTTCTGACTGTGTTTCCCCTCCATCACACACACAGAGAGAGAGAGAGAGAGAGAGAGAGAGACTGTAAACTGCGGCGCGGTATATTTCACTGCTCTTATTCCTCTGAGGTGTAACATTGGTGTTCTTTTCTGTTGAAGACGGTGCTTGTTTTTCTTCTCTCTAAAGTAGAGTCTAGACCAGTCCTGCTGTTTTTGTTTTTCTTTTTTTCTTCACCCCCGTCTGCTGCTACACCGCGAAAAACCCCACTGTAACCTTTTCGGTAAAAGGATGACGCAATTTCCTAAGTGCAGCTCAGAGCAGATGGATGAATTACGAGGCCGTTATTCGCTGGCTTTCTTTCAGCCAGACACAATGGGGCAATTTTGAAGACGTTATGGAGACGTTTACATCCTAGAAAACAGAATAAAATGAAGTGAGATGGTGGTCCGTGCTCGTGGAGCGTGTACAGGAGAGAGGGGTGTGTGTAGTAGTGTGTTTTCAGTGTTGTGTTTTAGCCCCACACACTTTGTCAGTAGTTCTGGAGGAGGTTGTAGTCTCAGAAAACAGAATGAAATGAAGCAGTGTGGTTCCTGAGCTCCTAGAGAACATGTGTGTGTGTGTGTGTGTGTGTGTGTGTGTTAGCTGTACACCCTGTCTTGGCGGGTGTTGCCGTTGGGGTTGAATGACGTGGCTTCCTGATGCTCTGATTTCAACTTGGAGCAACAGCAGAAGTGCCTTTGTTCGGCAGCTGGGGCTCTTACAGGTTTCAGAACAGTGACCAGTGTCATTAATTAAGTGTCATTGCATTATTTAGAAAAACAGAGGTCCACACAATAGCTTGGAGATTATCCAGGATCCAGAGCAAATAACAGTTCTGTTTCTTAACGAAACGTCTGTGACCTGCTTTGGTCCAAACCCCACGAGCCCCACAGCAGTGTTCTCCCCCTGTGTAAACAGCCCCTGTTCAGAACGCCCGCTTTCAGCACCTGTTCCTTTAAATGATAATGAGCCGCTCGCTGTTCACCCCGACCCCGAGCGCACAGCAGTGAGGAGCGAGGAGCAGAAGCTCTGGTTTTTAGCCGTTTTCACTCTGTTCTCTTTCTTCTCCGTTTTTACTCAGTGCTCTTATTTCTCCGCGCTCGTTGTGTCTGTTTCGCTGAGTTTAACCTCGACTTTGCGCTCTCACATAAACACGGGTCCAGCGCTGTGATTGGACAGACTCAGACGAGGGGGCGGGGCCATTCTAAAGTCTCTGCCCTTGACGTCAGAAGAAGAGCAGAATCAGAACGACTCATTTTATCCCGTGTTTCTGACTCAGGCAGCGCACAGAAAACTGACAGGGGTCTTGTTTCACAGTGTGTGGGTTGGTGGATTTATATGTTCCCTTTTAAAAGTCTTAATTTCAGAAGAACACAGTCAGATCCTGTGGTTAGAGTTAAACGAGAAGTGGAAACACGTAGAGATGCTGTGGAAGTAGCTCTTTGCCTCGTTGCCATCGATCGGCCTGTAATTTGCTTAGTGCCTTCCGCGAGTTTAATTATACCGGCAAATGCACAGTCGTTAGAGGAGAGCCCTAATTGAGCTGTAATCCAGTTACTAGCCAATAGCCAAGAAGCTCAGTGTTTGTGTAGCAGGGGTCATGTCCTCCGCATATTCTACTGTAGCGAGGGTTCGGATGAGAAAGAAACGCAGGTTTGTGTGCGTTTTCCTGCGGCTGGATGTCAGGACTGACCCAGGCGCTCTGCACCGAGGAAACGTAAACAAAAACAAAAGAAAATGCCACCGCTGAAGTCAATAGTAAGTGATTTAAGCGCCGCGCTGAGGGTCGTAATGAATTGTTTTGCTGCTCTCTGTCTGCATTGGTAATGTCTCTTTCAGACGGGAGCAGGGACAGACTCATTCTTCTCACGTTAATGGCCTCTCATGGTAATGTCTGGAGAGCCTTCTCACTGGTGAAATCTCTTCTATTAGCATTACATCCACCAGAATAGACACCAAGCCCGGGAGCAGGAGCTGTGGGTCTGAGCTGGAGGTCCGTATAAAGTCTGAGTCTAACTACTGGATTTTGTAAATCGTACCCGAGGTTAAAAACATGAAAGGTATTTGTATAGTGTAGGGGTGGGCGATATGGCTCTAAAATAATATCACGGTATTTCAGGGTATTTTAGCGATAGGAACAAAACGCTGAAAAATACTTGTGTTAATTTCAAGAACACACTAATGCAACAAAATAAATGCTATACAGGAGGTCCCCGGGTTACGTCAGTCCCGAGTTACGATGTTTCGTGGTTACGACACATCTCCCATTTACTGTATAAAGCCTTGTTTCGACTTACGTGATTTTGCGTCGTAAACTTCGTAACTTGAACTTCGAGGAGGATAGGTGTTAGGATACGATAAGTGCTTACAGTATGTTAGTTACGTACAGTGTGTATGTATGTTCCGACTTATACCGAAAATCGGTTTACGACGCGACGTAGGAACGGATCAACGTCATAATTCGAGGACCCCCTGTATTAATATTTAATTAAATATATTTAACATATATTAATAGCATTAAGTGGTTGCACTCTGAATAAACACCACACACTTTCAGACTGCTCACACTCCTCACACACGGGAGTTTCTCACACACTAGATGTAAACGAACACGGCGGATTGTGGTGAAACCTTAACCCAAGCTCCGTCTGAAAATATCGGACCTGTTTCATATTAAATCATCACGATCAGAGCGGCCCTGACTGTGCTATGGACTCCCCACGCCGCAGGAGACTCTGGGAGGATCATAGTTTATCATCACCTTAAATCAGCAGACCTTTGGGGATTGTCGGGAGGAGCCTCGTATCCTGTGGTGTGGGCCAGGCCAAGGATGTGGACGAGAGAGAGAGAGAGAGAGAGAGAGAGAGAGAGAGAGAGAGAGAGAGAGAGAGAGAGAGAGAGAGAGAGAGAGAGAGAGAGAGAGAGAGAGAGAGAGAGAGAGAGAGAGAGAGAGAGAGAGAGAGAGCACAAGTACAAATAATATCCACCAACAGCGCAAAGAGTACACGCTTGAAAATGATGGTTCTACAAGGGTTCTTTATGAAAGGCAATGGGTCTTTAACAATGAAACCCTTGAAGAACCTTTTGCATCTTGAAGAGGTGATGGATAATGAGCTGTGGATGGTTCTATACGGCACCAAAAGGTTCCTCCGTTGTTATGATGTCAAGCGTGTTACAACAGAAGAACCATTTTCGGAGCCGAAAATTGCACCATCTCTAAAATGTCCTGCGTAGAACCAGCTACAGCACATGCTCCATCAACCTGAAGAACCTCTTCATGATGCAAAAGGTTCTTCAAGTGTTCATGGTTCTATACAGAACTGTTTTCTTTACTAGAGGGTAGCAGTAGAGCAAACACTGAAGAGTTCAAGAAGAAGAAGAATGTGCAGTAAATATGAATCCAAGGACTATGGATGGAGCTGGACTATAGAGGGTGCTGTCGTCATTCATTCATTGATTCATTCATTATATGTAACTGCTTCTCCAGTTCAGGGTCACGGTGGGTCCGGAGCCTACCTGGAATCATTGGGCGCAAGGCGGGAATACACCCTGGAGGGGGCGCAAGTCCTTCACAAGGGCAACACAGACACACATTCACTCACACCTATGGACACTTTTGAGTCTCCAATCCACCTACCAACGTGTGTTTTTGGAGTGTAGGAGGAAACCGGAGCACCCTGAGGAAACCCACGCAGACACAGAGAGAACACACCACACTCCTCACAGACAGTCACCCGGAGGAAACCCACACAGACACAGAGAGAACACACCACACTCCTCACAGACAGTCACCTGGAGGAAACCCACACAGACACAGAGAGAACACACCACACTCCTCACAGACAGTCACCCAGAGGAAACCCACGCAGACACAGAGAGAACACACCACACTCCTCACAGACAGTCACCCGGAGGAAACCCACACAGACACAGAGAGAACACACCACACTCCTCACAGACAGTCACCTGGAGGAAACCCACACAGACACAGAGAGAACACACCACACTCCTCACAGACAGTCACCCGGAGGAAACCCACGCAGACACAGGGAGAACACACCACACTCCTCACAGACAGTCACCCAGAGGAAACCCACACAGACACAGGGAGAACACACCACACTCCTCACAGACAGTCACCCAGAGGAAACCCACACAGACACAGGGAGAACACACCACACTCCTCACAGACAGTCACCCAGAGGAAACCCACACAGACACAGGGAGAACACACCACACTCCTCACAGACAGTCACCCGGAGGAAACCCACACAGACACAGAGAGAACACACCACACTCCTCACAGACAGTCACCCGGAGGAAACCCACACAGACACAGAGAGAACACACCACACTCCTCACAGACAGTCACCCGGAGGAAACCCACACAGACACAGAGAGAACACACCACACTCCTCACAGACAGTCACCCGGAGGAAACCCACACAGACACAGAGAGAACACACCACACTCCTCACAGACAGTCACCCGGAGGAAACCCACACAGACACAGAGAGAACACACCACATCGACCAAAGCTAAGAACTGTATCCTGATGTAGATTGTGCTCGTATCGTCCAGCTCTACGTGCACCACGTTTGTCCTCTTCAGCAGCACACCACAACGATGTGTTAACAGTGTTTCAACACAAGTGCTGTTTGTTGTGTTAACTTGTCATTAACACTTTAATTTTAACCCCTAATGTCTCTCGTAGTCCAAACTTCATCTGCTGCACGGATCAGACCTGTCACCTCTGACTCTGGTGGTGTTCTAAAAAGCAGAGAACTAAGGCCCACAGTCGAAGCCGCTCTGCCGCGAGGGCAGTGTTTGTAGAAGCTGAGCTCCTGTCCTGTTGAATTTGTCAGCTTCGTGCCGCTGCTGATGGGAAGCTAACTCGTGGAGTGCGTGATTCATGCTCTCTGCTCACACACACACACACACACACACACACACACTGAGCGCTGAGGACTCTGGCTTTAAATCTTCTTCCTCCTCGTGGAGATGCAGGCAGCGCAGGGCTTCTCATCTTTAACAGGATTATTGTTGGCAGACAGCGGTGTAAAAACACACAGATCCAGAGAACAGCTTCAACTGCATTCATTTTTGGAACCTTACACCTCCTTAGAATCAATTTTAATAACATTCAGTATGCAAATGTTTGTGTCGCTGATCAAACGACACGTTTTTCAGGATTTTGCGAAATATGTGAAAATATGTTAAACTCTGCAGAGATCACACTGTGGCACATTTGTATCCACCTTCACTTTTTATTCACTGAATTATAACGGAAAGAAATAGAAACATATTTAATTGTGGCTGGTGTATATTTTATGGGACATTTTATGTGTCTGCGTGGGTTTCCTCCAGGTGACTGTCTGTGAGGAGTGTGGTGTGTTCTCTCTGTGTCTGCGTGGGTTTCCTCCGGGTGACTGTCTGTGAGGAGTGTGGTGTGTTCTCCCTGTGTCTGTGTGGGTTTCCTCCGGGTGACTGTCTGTGAGGAGTGTGGTGTGTTCTCCCTGTGTCTGCGTGGGTTTCCTCCGGGTGACTGTCTGTGAGGAGTGTGGTGTGTTCTCCCTGTGTCTGTGTGGGTTTCCTCCGGGTGACTGTCTGTGAGGAGTGTGGTGTGTTCTCCCTGTGTCTGCGTGGGTTTCCTCCGGGTGACTGTCTGTGAGGAGTGTGGTGTGTTCTCCCTGTGTCTGTGTGGGTTTCCTCCGGGTGACTGTCTGTGAGGAGTGTGGTGTGTTCTCTCTGTGTCTGCGTGGGTTTCCTCCGGGTGACTGTCTGTGAGGAGTGTGGTGTGTTCTCCCTGTGTCTGTGTGGGTTTCCTCCGGGTGACTGTCTGTGAGGAGTGTGGTGTGTTCTCCCTGTGTCTGCGTGGGTTTCCTCCGGGTGACTGTCTGTGAGGAGTGTGGTGTGTTCTCCCTGTGTCTGTGTGGGTTTCCTCCGGGTGACTGTCTGTGAGGAGTGTGGTGTGTTCTCCCTGTGTCTGCGTGGGTTTCCTCCGGGTGACTGTCTGTGAGGAGTGTGGTGTGCTCTCCCTGTGTCTGCGTGGGTTTCCTCCGGGTGACTGTGAGGAGTGTGGTGTGCTCTCCCTGTGTCTGCGTGGGTTTCTTCCGGGTGACTGTCTGTGAGGAGTGTGGTGTGCTCTCCCTGTGTCTGCGTGGGTTTCCTCCGGGTGACTGTCTGTGAGGAGTGTGGTGTGTTCTCCCTGTGTCCGTGTGGGTTTCCTCCAGGTGCTCCGGTTTCCTCCCACAGTCCAAAAACACACGTTGGTAGGTGGATTGCTGACTCGTGTCCATAGGTGTGAGTGTGTGTTGCCCTGTGAAGGACTGGCGCCCCCTCCAGGGTGTATTCCCGCCTTGCGCCCAATGATTCCAGGTAGACTCACCGTGACCCTGAACTGGATAAGCGGTTACAGATAATGGATGGATGGATAAATTATACACTAATGTATCCCCAAAAACACCCTGTTTAAGTGTTTTCACTTGTTTACACTAGGAATGCCTGTTGTATCAGGAGTATTTGTTGAACTTGGAGTTTAAAGGGAGCGTCTGCGATTGTGGGGAAACACAGCTGTAAGCTCAGCATCTTTTAAGGTGGATCGGTGTGTTTCAGGGAGAATGATGACTGTTGTTTGTCTGAAGTGTCTGAAACCCTCCAGATGCTGTATATTTGGAGCTTGTCTACAGTTTGTGTCTGTTTCTCTTAGGGCTTTGACCCGCCTCATCTGAGCGACACCAGAACTGTTTACATCGCAAACCGCTTCCCTCAGCACGAAGATTATGTCCCCCAGAGGTTCGCAGACAACAGAATCATCTCCTCTAAGGTAGGACTGGCCTCTACACTGCTCCTGAATATTTCGATGTCATTTTGGATGTTTTCAAATGAAAGTTATTTATTTTTTCAATAATTACTCCACTCCAGGTCTAACTCCACCTCAGACATCGCCTCCCACTTAAAATCACTTTAAAAACACAGCATCCTGCTCCATACCGCCTTAAATACAGTGTCCCTCTCAATATAAACTTTAAACCCAATGCTTTAAAAACACATACCACTTTATAGTGCAGCTGTGGATGGTGGACAACTAGCCTTTTTTTATTTTTATTCAGTGTTCCACCTTTATCTCTCTCTCTAAACCTGTCCTCACTCCTGCTCCTTGTTCCTCTCCTCTCCACAGTACACCGTGTGGAATTTCATTCCCAAGAATCTGTTTGAACAGTTCCGAAGAATAGCCAACTTTTACTTCCTCATCATCTTCCTCGTCCAGGTGAGACCTGCTTCCTTTCAGCTCGGAGAAGTGGTCCAATCCGATCTGTTTCCTCAGGTGTCACTCAGATGTGTGTGTGTGAGAGAGTGTGTGTGAGAGAGTGTGTGTGAGAGAGAGTGTGTGTGTGAGAGAGTGTGTGTGTGAGAGAGTGTGTGTGTGAGAGAGTGTGTGAGTGTGTGAGTGAACAGCGAGAATGATGTAGGTTATAAATCACGTTCCACAAACAGCCGAACGGAACAGAAGTGGAAGTCTGATGTGGACGCAGTTTGAGTCGTTGTTCTGAAGCTGCTCTTAAGGGCTGTGTTAACTAATCCCAGTTAATTGTTGTTAATGATTATAAAGGCCTTAATTATTCACTCAAACCTCACCAGTGACCTGCGCCTGTGTCCAGTGCCTTATCCAGTCTGAAGGGTTAATATTTTGCCCCCAGATTGACAGTAGTGGGACCGATTTAATGTTTTGGATTTTTATTTTCTGACTGTAATAAGTTTGCTGCCCTGTTCTTTCTGCAGAGACTTTATTTTTAACCTTTAATTAATCACAGAGCCCCTGGGCAGCTCTTTATCTGCTCCGCGGAGTGTGTACGGGAGCCGAGGGTCAGGGTGTGGAGCAGAGCTTAAAGCCAGTGTAGACCATTTTACTACAGTTTGAAATAAATCCAGTGTAGGAGCTTAACTCGTACTGAAGCACAGGTTTTTAGCCGTTTTCACTCTGTTCTCTTTCTTCTCCGTTTTTACTCAGTGCTCTTATTTCTCTGCGCTCGTTGTGTCTGTTTCGCTGAGTTTAACCTCGTCTTTGCGCTCTCACATAAACACGGGTCCAGCGCTGTGATCTGACAGACTCAGACGAGGGGGCGGGGCCATTCTAAAGTCTCTGCACTTGACGTCAGAAGCGGAGCAGAATCAGAACGACTCGTTTTATCCTGTGTTTCTGACTCAGGCAGCGCACAGAGAACTGACTGGGGGGGTCTTGTTTCACAGTGTGTGGGTTGGTGGACTCCAGATATTAATTTGAACCTGCCACGGACAAGGGATTTTATTTATTTCAATGTGTTTATTTTGATAACATATAAAACCTAGTTGTCTATGTCTTCCATGTAAAGTTGTGTGTGGACAGAAAGTTGTGGGACTGTGTGTGTGTGGACGGGGGCTGTGTGTGTGAACAGAAAGTTGTGGGGCTGAGTGTGTGGACTGAAGGTTAATGTACTACCTCTTTGTTGTTTACAGTTAATGATAGACACGCCCACTTCCCCTGTGACCAGTGGACTTCCTCTGTTCTTTGTCATTACTGTAACCGCCATCAAACAGGTGAGGGCTCTTTGTTTGTTTTGATTCCTCGTTTGTTATTGTTCCATTTCAAAAGCAAAGGTTGTTTTATGCAAAACAAAATCATCATCTTCATCTTCCTCAACGTATCACTACTTTTCTTCCAAAAACATATGAACCTGTCCCCAACCTCTTTCATTTATCAGAATAATGATATTTATACACAGAGAAACTACATTATCTCTATTCTCACTTTTTGTATGTTTCTCTCTCTCTCTCTTCTCTCTCTCTCTTCTCTCTCTCCCTCTTTCTCTCCCTCTCCCTTTCCTTCTTTCTCTCCCTCTCTCTTCTCTCTCTCTCTTTCTCTCTCTCTCCCTCTCCCTTTCCCTCTCTCTTTATCTGTCTCTCTCCCCCCTCCCTCTCTCTGTCTCTCTCTCTATCTCTCTCTCTCTCCCCCTTCTCTCTCTGTCTCTCTCTCTCTCTCTCTCTGTCTCTCTCTCCCCCCCCCCTCTCTCTCTGTCTCTCGGTCTCTCCGCCCCCCCCCTCTCCCCCCCCCCCTCTCTCTATCTCTCCCTTTCTCTCTCTCTCTCTATCTCTCTCTCTCTATCTCTCCCTTTCTCTCTCTCTCTCTCTCTCTCTCTCTCTCTCCCCCCCCCCCCTCTCTGTCTCTCTGCCCCTCTCTCCCCCCCCCCCCCCCTCTCTCTCTCTCTCTCTGCAGGGATATGAAGACTGGTTGAGACATAAAGCTGATAATGAAGTGAACGGAGCTCCGGTGTTCGTGGTGCGGAGCGGGAGTCTGGTTCAGACCCGCTCTAAAAACATTCGAGTGAGTTTTTTGTTTTTTAAATAAACCCCGAACCCTTCACTCAGTGGATGGAGCGAAGACAAAGTCCGCTGTGAGAGTTTAAATAAACAGTTTACACACTGCTTCATGGAGCTGCCGCCCTAACACTCATCCATCATCTTTAAATGATTACCTTCAGGAGATGTTTTAAAATGAGATTTACTGCATCATAACGAGCCACAGAGTCTTTTAATTATCTCAGAACACACCGCTGGAAAGTAGATAGAAGTCAGGTCGCCTCGGGTTAGATCAGAAAACACTTTAAAAACAACTCAAAACGTATTAAATCATGGGTTACTTAAAAACAACTGTAGAGATTAAGGTAATGTTCTAATATATTTCTTTAATCAAACCTCTCTCTCTCTCGTGTGTGTGTGTGTGTGTGTGTGTGTGTGCGTGTGTGCGTGTGTGTGTGTGTGCGTGTGTGCGTGTGTGCGTGTGTGCGTGTGTGCGTGCGTGCGTGTGCGTGTGCGTGTGCGTGCGTGCGTGCGTGCGTGCGTGCGCGCAGGTGGGAGATATAGTGCGAGTAGCCAAAGATGAGACGTTCCCCGCTGACCTGGTTCTGCTGTCGTCCGACCGGGCCGAGGGAACCTGCCACATCACCACGGCCAGTTTGGACGGAGAAACCAACCTCAAGGTCCGCTCCGTTTGTAGAAGTCCGTCTCTCGTGGGACATTAAAGGAGCTGTCTGTAATTTCTCAGCTGATTCTCCTCACGTTATGAAGCAGTCATTATACTGACACCTAGTGGCCTGCGTTGTTTTCCTCCGCTCTTACGGTCCTAGCTACTTTTGCTTGATTCTCTTTTCTCTCTGCTTTGATTGTGTGTGTGTGTGTGTTTTCGTGATATATCCCTGACTGTGCTCTCTCTCAAAAAGCAGGTGTGGCATCATGACGGTAGATGTTCTGATGTGAGGGAGGGGGAGGGACAGTTGTAATGAAAAAGTTGCACAGAAAATAGCTCCACAGAAATGTAGCTATGCATTGCATCGACTCAGACCGCAGACTGTGATTGGTCAGCAGTCGGATTGACATTGTTTAAGTACCACTACAGTGATGTAGGAGAATCAGCACCTAGTGGTGTGGAGGTGTAACTGCAGACACCAGCGCAGAAGAGTAAACGCTCACCATGGTGTCAACACTGAAGTCTAAATCACTGAGACCTTCCTCCTTTAACCTAACGTGTGTGTTTCTGGGCGTTTAGCTGAGCTCTTTATTGTGGGAACACTGCGGGACGAACCGATCTAAGACTAGGGATGCGTCGATCCGATATTCAGTATCAGTATCGGTCCGATTCTGGGCTAATTTTTTTTTTTTTCAAAGCAATTATTGTTTCAAAAAAGTATCGGTATCGGCACATAACCAAATGTAAAATATCGGTATCGGTATCGGACCTAAAAAAAGTGGTATCGTGCCATCCCTACCTCAGACATGGTTCAGAATCGCTTGGGAGTTGAGGACGTAGGGCTGGACGATTTGGGGAAACTGGCTTATTACGGTCAGTAGAGGGCGCTGTCGTCAGTTCGTTCACTCGATTTTAATGTTAGTTTAAAAATATTAATATTGGGTTATGTCTGAGTTGCTAGCAGTTTTTCTGTGTCTTTTTTATCGTTCGTATCGATATCGGAATTATATCGTATCGGCCGGAGTGAAGTAATATATTGTGATATAAATGTTGTCGTATCGTCCAGCTCTAGTGTAAATATTTAAAGGGACAGTGTGGTGATGAACCAGCGCCCTCCTGCGGACCTGTGAACATATCCCCGCAAGCCCTCTGTCAGATGAGTGTTAAATATCACTCCGCTGTGAGTGTGGACCCTCTCTGTCCTCTCAGCTCTTCACTGCTACACACTAATGGGGCGAAGCAGGTCTAGAGCTGGAGTTATTAACCCTTTAATCATGACACACACATGCGACCGCTCTGCACCTCTGCTCATAAACACCCGTCTCAGACCGCGTGGTTCTGGGTGAAACGTCAGGTCCAACACACACTGCGTACGATGGGGCGGAGTTCTTCACTGTCACCCTCTGAGAGAGAGTTACTCTGAAGC
>NC_089815.1:30381637-30384137 GCF_029633855.1 Hoplias malabaricus | reverse complement strand
ACAGCCTTAAAGGTGCAGTCAGTCACTTTCATCAACAGAAATGAATCTTTTATGAAGGAGAATTTTTATTATAAGACAATGGCTGCCGCTGTAAAAATACGACGACACTGATTAAGGTTTATAAAGGGTTTTAAAATGTGTTTATTACATGGTTATTGATTAGGTTGTAAACACCTTAAAAGTCATCAATAGTCATTTGTAACACTGAGATAGAAACAGCAACCGTGACCTTTTTTCGTCTAATTTAGTGTCAGAACGAAAGAATAAAACCTGAGAATGTGAAAATAGTGGTTTCATTTGTTGAGGAACACATCACTTTATCATCAGCAGCTAAAACGACACTCTCTTGGTGGTTAATTGGTTAAACGTATAAACAAATCTGTGCTGGAGCTGACGGGGTTAATGTCGACTGATGGAGGAGACACAGCGAGGTCAGTATTCGGCGAGATCCAAGGTTTAACTGTTGATGGATGAGGGTTCACTATTTGGCAAACGACAGGTCACTGTTACGCTTTCTATGTGTGTGTTATGAATGTGTGAGTGTGTGTCGCCCTGTGACGCCCCTCCAGGGTGTGTTCCTGCCTTGTGCCCAGTGATTCCGGGTAGACTCCTGACCCACCGCGACCCTGAACTGGATAAGGGCTACAGACAATGAATGAATGAATAATAAACATAACCAGCTGGACTTTAACACACTGTTCTGTGTTTGTCTCTCTCAGGTGTGGCTGTATACACAGGGATGGAGTCAAAGATGGCTCTGAACTACAAGTGCAAGTCTCAGAAACGCTCGGCAGTGGAGAAGTATGTGGAAACGGCTCCTAATTTATAATACATTAATTTATAATTACTTTGTTTTGTAAAAACTATAATCTCTCTGTCTCTCAGATCCATGAACACGTTTCTCATCATCTACCTGGGCATCCTCCTTTTCGAGGCGATCCTCAGCACCATACTGAAATACGCCTGGCAGGCGGAGAGCAAGTGGGACGAGCCGTTTTACAACGAGAAAACTGAGCAGGAGCGGAACAGCAGCAAGGTACGCTCTCGTTTCCTCATACCGTTTAGAAACGGGAAAATGATTTTGCTTTTGTTGCGAACATCACACAACGTAGAGGATTAATTGGGAGTTAAGATGAATGCAGTTCTAATGTGACATGCTGTGTGACTGGGTGAGTGTGAGTGACTGGGTGAGCATGTGTATGAGTGATGGATTGAGTGTGTGTGAGTGTGAAACTGTTCACAGATGTGAGTGACTGGGTGAGTGTGAAACTGTTCATAAATATGAGTGACTGGGTGAGTGTCTGGGTGAGTGAGTGTGAAACTGTTCACAGATGTGAGTGACTGGATGAGTGTGAAACTGTTCACAGATGTGAGTGTGAAACTGTTCGCAGATGTGAGTGACTGGGTGAGTGTGAAACTGTTCGCAGATGTGAGTGACTGGGTGAGTGTGAAACTGTTCACAGATGTGAGTGACTGGGTGAGTGTGAAACTGTTCACAGATGTGGGTGACTGGGTGAGTGTGAAACTGTTCACAGATGCGGGTGACTGGGTGAGTGTGAAACTGTTCACAGATGCGAGTGACTGGGTGAGTGTGAAACTGTTCACAGATGCGGGTGAGTGTGAAACTGTTCACAGATGTGAGTGACTGGGTGAGTGTGAAACTTCAGATGTGAGTGTGAAACTGTTCGCAGATGTGGGTGACTGGGTGAGTATGTGTATGAGTGATGGATTGAGTGTGTGTGAGTGTGAAACTGTTCACAGATGTGAGTGACTGGGTGAGTGTGAAACTGTTCATAAATATGAGTGTCTGGGTGAGTGAGTGTGAAACTGTTCACAGATGTGAGTGACTGGGTGAGTGTGAAACTGTTCACAGATGTGAGTGTGAAACTGTTCGCAGATGTGAGTGACTGGGTGAGTGTGAAACTGTTCACAGATGTGAATGTCTGGGTGAGTGTGTGAAACTGTTCACAGATGTGTGTGACTGGGTGAGTGTGAAACTGTTCACAGATGTGGGTGACTGGGTGAGTGTGTGAAACTGTTCACAGATGTGAGTGTCTGGGTGAGTGTGTGAAACTGTTCACAGATGTGAGTGACTGGGTGAGTGTGGGTGACTGGGTGAGTGTGAAAATTTTCACAGATGTGAGTTACTGGGTGAGTGTGAAAATGTTCACAGATGTGAGTTACTGGGTGAGTGTGTGAAACTGTTCACAGATGTGAGTGACTGGGTGAGTGTGAAAATGTTCACAGATGTGAGTTACTGGGTGAGTGTGTGAAACTGTTCACAGATGTGAGTGACTGGGTGAGTGTGAAAATGTTCACAGATGTGAGTGACTGGGTGAGTGTGAAAATGTTCACAGATGTGAGTTACTGGGTGAGTGTGTGAAACTGTTCACAGATGTGAGTTACTGGGTGAGTGTGAAAATGTTCACAGATGTGAGTGACTGGGTGAGTGTGAATATTTTCACAGATGTGAGTTACTGGGTGAGTGTGAAAATGTTCA